>NC_090256.1:85412334-85444834 GCF_037325665.1 Littorina saxatilis | reverse complement strand
ATTTGAATCAATTTCCTGCATAGTATAATCAAAATGAGGGCTATATGTATGTGTTAATTAGTAATTGATGTTTTGTTGAGTGCATTGTCATTTGGTTTTTATGAATTGATATGTATGTAAACATTTGTTTCTTTTGTGTGTGTGTGTGGATTTATCTCTGTACAATGTTGTCTTTCGTGGTCATTGTCAGATGGTATTTTTCTCTCTGATGAAATCTGTTATTTCAGTGAGGCTATAAATTATGTGCGGTGGAACTGTAGCCTGGACACTTACGGTGGCAGACTTGGCTGTTCTGGCTTTAAGAAACAATGAACCCTCACAGAGGATTTCATGAAAACCGACATTCACAAGGGGGAAAAGGCTGCACAACAGATTTTTAACTTTTGGTCAGCACTAAATATACGGCCTCTGTCAGTTGATTGAACCAGAGACATACATCTATCTATGTCTCTGATTGAACTGAACAACTTTCGAAGTTGAAGATTTTCAAGCACGTGTCCATACGTTTTTAAAGAGCCAAAGGAGAGTCTTGGGTGTGTGTGTGTGTGTGTGTGTGTGTGTGTGTGTGTGTGTGTGTGTGTGTGTGTGTAGCCAAAGGAGAGTCTTGGGTGTCGTTTTTCTCAATATAATTAGACGTAGGTCATTCTGAAATGTGTGTGTGTGTGTGTGTGTGTGTGTGTGTGTGTGTGTGTGTGTGTGTGTGTGTGTGGTCCGCTTTTGTATACATCCTTTCTTTGACGCCTCTTCTTTTTTATGCTTTTACCATTAGCGGAGTACACGATATGAATTAACAATGCCACACGTTTGCTTGATCTGCATGATGCTTTATGAATGGTACTCTGCCAAAATCAATGTGAGTACCATTCAGGTAGTGTGTTCAGTCAACCAAAAGGGTTCTGGGTACAAACGGGTTGTGACTTTTTGACAAGCACTCCTAGCTCTCTTAAATTCTCTCTCTCTCTCTCTCTCTCTCTCTCTCTCTCTCTCTCTCTCTCTCTCTCTCTCTCTCTGTCTACCTCTCTCTCTCTCTCTGTCTGTCTCTCTCTCTCTCTCTGTCTGTCTCTCTCTCTGTCTGTCTCTCTCTGTCTCTCTCTCTTTCTCTCTCTCTCTCCCTGTCTGTCTGTCTCTCTCTGTCTCTTTCTCTCTCTCTCACACACGCACACACAAAAACACACACACACTCACATACACACATATATATATACACACACATACACGCACGCACGCACGCACACAGACACACACACACACACACACACACACACACACACACACACACACACACGCACACACACACACACACATAGTTCTCCATGACCCCGATACAATTTATTATACTTACACCCACAACTGACTCATATACTGATTGCATGGTTGTGGTAACTATTCAGTGGGGTCGAGGTAAGTGGTTATAACCTTTAGTTCTTCTTCTGCGTTCGTGGGCTGAAACTCCCAAGTACACTCGTGGTTTTTTGCACGAGTGGAATTTTACGTGTATGACCGTTTTTTACTCCGCCATTTAGGCAGCCATACGCCGTTTTCGGAGGAAGCATGCTGGGTATTTTCGTGTTTCTATAACCCACCGAACTCTGACATGGATTACAGGATCTTTTTCGTGCGCACTTGGTCTTGTGCTTGCGTGTACACACGGGGGTGTTCGGACACCGAGGAGAGTCTGCACACAAAGTTGACTCTGAGAAATAAATCTCTCGCCGAACGTGGGGACGAACTCACGCTGACAGCGGCCAACTGGATACAAATCCAGCGCGGCTAGTACCGACTGAGCTACATCCCCGCCCATAACCTTTAGTAATAGAGACTCCTTGTGCAAGGTCTTTGGCCCTGACACTAATCAACACAAAACGTCACATGATATTAGTCGTGCATATATTTATCATAAATCTGTTTGTCTCCGCTTTGCAGAATTCATTCACATTGATGGATACGCAGATATCATTTCAGGAGACACTCCTTTTTTTCTTGCTACTGCGTAGAATTCGATTCATAGTGCACACGCGCGCGTATACTGCACACACACACACACACACACACACACACACACACACACACACACACACACACACACACACAACATGCGTGAGAAGACTGAGAGACACGACCAAGAGGGTTGTCCCTTAGAACTATAGTTTCTGTTGAATGAATGTACATTGTAAAATAAAAACAACACTAACGATTTATATGTTTTGATTACTTTGAAAATGTAAGATTTAATTGTCGCATTGAGATAGAAAACCTCAATTACCTCAAACGAGAAATGTCTGACCATCCCTGTGTCCTATTGACCGGCTTTGATTTGCTGCCATTGCCTTCGTTCAAGCGTATATTTGGTGATTTAAGCCAGGACAATTGTTCCTGCTCTTTATTAGTCCGAAACAGCGACCCTATTGTTCTTGTGAGGAATTGAAATTATTCGACTGCTTTGTCAAAGATGTTTGTCAGACGGCCGGTCTCAAAATGACACCTTGAGCACGGTCATACCCAGTGCCTCTTTGCTAATTAGCACATACTTTCACGACAAATAATACCAGATTCCAATTAAAAAAAAAATATGTTGGATTTTTTTCTTTGCTTTTTGTGTACAATGCCAGCGTAACCTTAAGTCTGATCTTTGAAGAATCCAGAATTGAGCGATCGCGTTTACTCGTGGCAATCGTAGGATTTCATTCTGTTGAAACCTCACTCTCCGCAGAAAGCAGCCACGTTACTGCATGTATGCAGTCAGTCGCGAAACTGGGTGCTCACAAAATATATCTGGACACCCTCAACGGATCCATTATTGATTACCCTAAGAAGAGAAGTATCTTATGGAAAGAGAAACAGTCCGTGGGAAGCACCACACTAACGCCAAAGGACCTTTCACTCAACAACACGCTCGTTGAATACCGTCAGGACAATGATGCATGAATACATGTACAATCTAATTTGCGTGGGTGTTTGGTGTTTGGTGTTTGGCTTCACCTCAAATCCCTCACCATGGTGTCACCTTGTTGCAGCACTAACTCTTAATGCAGTAGATTAATAGACACTCCTCTACGTCAGAAAACACACACACACACACACACACACACACACACACACACACACACACACACACACACACACACACACACACTCACACACACACCCACACACTCACTGACACACACACACTTACACACATACACACTTACACACACACACACACACACACACACTTACACACACATACACACACACACACACACCCACACACACACACACACACACATACACACACACACACACACACACACACACACACACACACTTACACACACACACACGTACACACTCACAAACACCCAGCAAGACTGAGGTAGAATATGCGCGAGAGAGATAGAGAGAGTAAGAAAGAGAGAGATAAGAAAAGATCAGATATATTTTTATTTACGAGGGTGATGTAAGCAGTACGTGCTTTTTTACAATCAGCCCTTGCTCATGAGGGAACAAGAATAATACTAACACCTGAAGAAAAAAAACGTAACAAGTAACTCATGATATCATAATAAAAATAATGATAATACTGCTACTAATACTAATAATGATGATGATAATGATGATATGATGATAATCCGGTATCTCATTAACCGGTATTTATTGTTCCTTATAATTTGCTGTCCAAAACATTGAGACGGCATTAAGTAATTATGGTAAACTAGTTAAATAGTACAGTACCCATCAAAAGATTTTAGACGCAGCAATCATAAATCATAGGAGGATGAGAGAGAGATAGAGAGAGAGAGAGAGAGAGAGAGAGAGAGAGAGAGAGAGAGAGAGAGAGAGAGAGAGAGAGAGAGAGAGAGAGAGAGAGAGAGAGAGAGAGAGAGAGAGAGAGAGAGAGAGAGAGAGAGAGCGAGATCGCGAGAGGGGGAGAGAGAGAGAGAGAGACTGAGGGGGAGCTTTCTTTCTTTCTTTATTTGGTGTTTAACGTCGTTTTCAACCATTCAAGGTTATATCGCGACGGGGAAAGGGGGGAGATGGGATAGAGCCACTTGTCAATTGTTTCTTGTTCACAAAAGCACTAATCAAAAATTTGCTCCAGGGGCTTGCAACGTAGTACAATATACTACCTTACTGGGAGAATGCAAGTTTCCAGCACAAAGGACTTAACATTTCTTACATACTGCTTGACTAAAATCTTTACAAAAATTGACTATATTCTATACAAGAAACACTTAACAAGGGTAAAAGGAGAAACAGAATCCGTTAGTCGCCTCTTACGACATGCTGGGGAGCATCGGGTAAATTCTTCCCCCTAACCCGCGGGGGGTAGGGGGGAGCTAGAGAGAGAGAGGAGAGAGAGAGAGAGAGAGAGAGAGAGAGAGAGAGAGAGAGAGAGAGAGAGAGAGACTGAGGGGGGAGCTAGAGAGAGAGAGAGAGAGAGAGAGAGAGAGAGAGAGAGAGAGAGAGACAGAGAGACAGAGAGACAGAGAGAGAGAGAGAGAGGGGCGTGCATAGACAGTTAGACAACCCACAAAACGATATAGAGAGCGACATCTTATTTGAGAGAGAGAGAGTGAGAGAGATTGAGAGAGAGAGAGAGATTGAGAGAGAGAGAGAGAGGGAGAGAGAGAGCGAGAGAGAGAGAGAGAGCGCGCGCGAGAGAGAGAGAGAGAGAGAGAGAGAGAGAGAGAGAGAGAGAGAGAGAGAGAGAGAGACGGTAAGAGATTTGAGGGAGAGGGAGGTGCACGCAAACACACAGAGGCAAAGGACAGACTGGCAAGGTTCAGGAAGGGGAAAGGGAGTATGCCATTTTAGCTGTCTACTCAGACACAAGTGAAGCCGTGGGAATGTGGTATTATGCATTATGACTCGAATGACATAAAAAGGGTCACGAGTATTCACTGTCAACACGAACCGTCTGACCCCAAGTATTATGGCTTAATTTATTTTTTCGACGTTGAAAGCTAGGATGGGTTGGATAGCTAACGCTTACGCTGTCTGCATCGTATGGAAAGCCGTTTGGCTCATAACCATTACACGTGTAAAAAATTATTAGTACACGTGTAATAAATAATTAATACACGTGTAATTAATGATTAATACACGTGTAATAAAAATGTCATACACGTGTACGAAATGATTAAATACACGCGTAATAAACATTTCTTACACGTGTATTTAATCATTTCTTACACGTGTATGAAATATTTATTACACGTGTATTTAATCATTAGGCTATTCCATAGCATAAGAAAAAAGATAAATTACACGTGCAATAAGAAATAAATACACGTGTATTAATAATTTATTACACGTGTATTTATGATTTATTACACGTGTAATGGTTATGAGCCAAACGGCTTTCCATAGCATCGCCCTGACATCCCCGCTCGTTCTGCGTGAATAGAATGTAAAGTATATTTTAGAGGTACGACATATGCCTTTCTGTGCCTGTCTGTCTGTCTGCCCGTCTGTCTGTCCGTTGGTCTGAGTTTCTACTCAGCTGCAGTTTGTGCACATTGTCAAGACTGTCTTCATCAAACAGGCAAGCTGTGGGCTTGGTACCTCAACGGCGGACTTCACTTGGAATGTCAAGCAAAATATTTTCCAAAGACTCTTGCTTTTTGATATGGGCGCAGTGGCGTGGTGGTAAGACGGGAGGTCGTGAGTTCGAATCCCGGTCGCTGCCGCCTGGTGGGTTAAGAGTGGAGATTTTTCCGATCTCCCAGGTCATCTTATGTGCAGACCTGCTAGTGACTTAACCCCCTTCGTGTGTACACGCAAGCATAAGACCAAGTGCGCACGGAAAAGATCCTGTAATCCATGTCAGAGTTCGGTGGGTTATTAAAACACGAAAATACCCAGCATGCCTCCCCTGAAATCGGTGTATGCTGCCAGAATGGCGGGGTACAAACGGTCATAAACGTAAAATTCCACTCGTGCTAAAAACATGAGTGAACGTGGGAGTCTAAGCCCATGAACGAAGAAGAAGAAGAAGAAGAAGAAGAAGAAGAAGAAGAAGAAGAAGAAGAAGAAGAAGATAATGTCTAACTTGGTATCACTAACATCGTTAACGCAGAAAGCCTACTGAATGAGGTGTAGAGCCTGCACGTGAGAGCCACTCGTATGACGATGTGTAATGTCATACAATCAAAGTAAACTAAGCTATCGCCGAGCTACCATTACCACAAGATTGCCACAATAAGATAAGATGAAGATGATAAGTTCTATGGTCTGCACCTGTCGACGTTCCTTGTTCTTGCAAATAAATAATGTCCTTTAAATAGCACACACGATACATTTCCTGTTGCGCAACCTTGAACTTGACCTGCCTGCAGTTGCAAATCTTCAGTAACCACAGTGTAATTTGTGTACAGAAATACGTCATTAGAAAATCAGAAAACTGTTTTGCACACAACTGAAAATCAATCACAGTTTTGTGTGGAATTACAGAATCAGATTAAAAAAACAACTTAAAAAACCTATACAACTGTGTACTGACATTATATTTCAAATACTCCTGCCGACCCCTCCGCCTCGTATGAATAAAGTTGTCTGAATGCAAGATCTCTCCGTGAGACATCAGACCCTCGGTGAAAGCTCAGACATCCTTGTTTGTGTTTGCGCAGCATCGCTAGGTCAATATAGACGTCAGGAGCCCCCAAGCATATGCATTATCTTATATCACCCTTTGGATATCACGATATTCATGCTTATGTTTGCAGAGCGCTCACGTATACGCAGGAAGGGTTATGTGACTTTGCGCGGTATCAACAAGATGTGACATCCAATACAGATTTATAGACATAGATATATATATATAGATATACACCGGATGCAGATATATATAAATCACGTGGACTGTGCCTGCCTGCTTGTTTGTCTGTCTGAATGTCTGTCTGTCTGTCTGTCTGTCTGTCTGTCTGTCTGTATGTCTGAATGTCTGTCTGTCTGAATGTCTGAATGTCTGTCTGTCTGTCTGTCTGTCTGTCTGAATGTCTGTCCGTCTGTCTGTCTGTCTGTCTGAATGTATGTCTGTCTGTCTGTCTGTCTGTCTGTCTGTCTGTCTGAATGTCTGTCTGTCTGAATGTCTGTCTGTCTGTCTGTCTGTCTGAATGCCTTTCTGTCTGTCTGTCTGTCTGAATGTCTGTCTGTCTGTCTGTCTGTCTGTTTGTCTGTCTGTTTGTCTGTCTGTCTGTCTGTCTGTCTGTCTGTTTGTCTGTCTGTTTGTCTGTCTGTTTGTCTGCCTATATATCTGTCTGTCTGTCTGCCTGCCTGCTCGTTTGTCTGCCTGTCTGTGTGTCTGTCCGTCCGTCCATCCGTCCGTCTGTCCGCCCGTCTGTCTGTCTGTCTGTATGCCTGCCTGCCTGTCTGTCTGTCAGAGCTGTCTGTTTGTCTGTGTGTCTGTGTACCTACTTATCTACGTATGTCGCGGTATGAATGTAATTCCTTCTGAAATTGTATTCGACGCATGCAAGCTATTTTGTCTGTCTGTTTTTCTGTCTGTCTGTCTGTCGGTCTGTCGGTCTCTCTGTCTGTTTGTTTGTTTGTCTGTCTAGCCATCTAGCTAGCTATTTATCTATTATTGCAGAATATGTCTGTGAAATTAAATATGCGATCAGTGCAAAATACTACTATTCATGGTCAAGGCAATCCATAGTTAAATTATATTTTTCGCATCGCACTGATATATTTGTCAAAATCTGATACAATCCCCTTTAATCCATAGGGAGTTCGAAAGAAGAGTTGCAAGAGGCTGGAAAATAACAAGACAAAAGCATCCGAAGCCTCTCTCTCTCTGTCTCTCCTCTCTCTCTCTCTCTCTCTCTCTCTCTCTCTCTCTCTCTCTCTCTCTCTCTCTCTCTCTCTCTCTCTCTCTCTCTCTCTCTCTCTCTCTCTCTCTCTCTCTCTCTCTCTCTCTCTCTCTCTCTCTCTCTCTCTCTCTCTCTCTCTCTCTCTCTCTCTCTCTCTCTCTCTCTCTCTCTCTCTCTCTCTCTCTCTCTCTCTCTCTCTCTCTCTCTCTCTCTCTCTCTCTCTCTCTCTCTCTCTCTCTCTCTCTCTCTCTCTCTCTCTCTCTCTCTCTCTCTCTCTCTCTCTCTCTCTCTCTCTCTCTCTCTCTCTCTCTCTCTCTCTCTCTCTCTCTCTCTCTCTCTCTCTCTCTCTCTCTCTCTCTCTCTCTCTCTCATCCTCCTCTCTTCTTCTTAAATATTACGCTGTGCATTTTATCTTAGTCGCTTGCATCTCATGGCACTAAAAGCAAAATCATGAATTCAAACAAAGCAAAACGATTACAGTATAAAATAAAACTTCTAGGCTACACTGCCATTCATTTCGCAATGAAACGTACGTTGACTTGACAATTTCCGGGTTTCGAGTTGCAGGAGGGCTTGAATTCATAATACAAAATAAGAAAACACCATTGCCAACTCTCACGCAGCTTTTTGAAGGAGTAGCTCGCTGGAGAGAAAAAAAACGGGTTCATATCAACACAGTTCGGATTGGGGTTTCTAATGATGTCACCACATGAAATGAATGTCTTAAAATCTGGGAAAATATTTAAAAAGACAATTTTAGAACGCACAAATCCAAAAACAAAGAGACTGCCAACTATCGGCTGTGAATGCATTGTTTTGTCAATAACAAACGTTCTCAACAACCTACCTTTCTTGGTTTTTTTATTTTATTTAGAACGCACAGTTACTCAAAATATCCTCTTTGTGTTTGGGTGATCTGTGCAGACTGTAAAGACTCTTTATATACACTGTCTATTTGTTTCATCGCGGCTTCGTCCTACGGATTTTGAACCTGACAGAATACAGATTTGAGGTCACAAAATTCACACAGGTGTTGCCTGATAGACGTATGGATATCTGCCAGAATAAAACCAGAAGGTGATGAACAGATCAAGACTTTGACGCAGGAGACTTTGCACAACAAAACCGTTCCTCGTAATTAACATGATGTCATTCATTAGCGTGGTTACAAAGCATTTTCAGGTTCATTGCAGGTGTGTCTAAATCACGGCACTGCTGATGTCCTTTCGTCTTAAATTACTATATATATATATATATGACAAAATCAAGGAAAAGAAAAATAAATATATATTTATATCTAAATATATATTTAGTTCAAAAACAACCAAGAACTGAAGCCACCACTGTACATCCAAAACATAAGGTATGTTCCTCAGTCACTGAAGTTTACGTTCCAACGCAAACAGCGATCTGGTAACCTAAGACAAGACATGAAATCCACACACAAAGATACCATCCCTCCCCGGCGCGTGAATGATGATACTCACCGCCACAGATATGTCCAAACTTGTACATGGATTTAGAACGTCCTCTCTCTTGGACATAATTATGAATGATGATACTCACCGCCACAGATATGTCCAAACTTGTACATGGATTTAGAACGTCCTCTCTCTTGGACATAATTATGAATGATGATACTCACCGCCACAGATATGTCCAAACTTGTACATGGATTTAGAACGTCCTCTCTCTTGGACATAATTATGAATGATGATACTCACCGCCACAGATATGTCCAAACTTGTACATGGATTTAGAACGTCCTCTCTCTTGGACATAATTATGAATGATGATACTCACCGCCACAGATATGTCCAAACTTTTACATGGATTTAGAACGTCCTCTCTCTTGGACATAATTATGAATGATGATACTCACCGCCACAGATATGTCCAAACTTGTACATGGATTTAGAACGTCCTCTCTCTTGGACATAATTATGAATGATGATACTCACCGCCACAGATATGTCCAAACTTGTACATGGATTTAGAACGTCCTCTCTCTTGGACATAATTATGAATGATGATACTCACGGCCACAGATATGTCCAAACTTGTACATGGATTTAGAACGTCCTCTCTCTTGGACATAATTATGAATGATGATACTCACCGCCACAGATATGTCCAAACTTTTACATGGATTTAGAACGTCCTCTCTCTTGGACATAATTATGAATGATGATACTCACCGCCACAGATATGTCCAAACTTGTACATGGATTTAGAACGTCCTCTCTCTTGGACATAATTATGAATGATGATACTCACCGCCACAGATATGTCCAAACTTGTACATGGATTTAGAACGTCCTCTCTCTTGGACATAATTATGAATGATGATACTCACCGCCACAGATATGTCCAAACTTGTACATGGATTTAGAACATCCTCTCTCTTGGACATAATTATGAATGATGATACTCACCGCCACAGATATGTCCAAACTTTTACATGGATTTAGAACGTCCTCTCTCTTGGACATAATTATGAATGATGATACTCACCGCCACAGATATGTCCAAACTTTTACATGGATTTAGAACGTCCTCTCTCTTGGACATAATTATGAATGATGATACTCACCGCCACAGATATGTCCAAACTTGTACATGGATTTAGAACGTCCTCTCTCTTGGACATAATTATGAATGATGATACTCACCGCCACAGATATGTCCAAACTTTTACATGGATTTAGAACGTCCTCTCTCTTGGACATAATTATGAATGATGATACTCACCGCCACAGATATGTCCAAACTTGTACATGGATTTAGAACGTCCTCTCTCTTGGACATAATTATGAATGATGATACTCACCGCCACAGATATGTCCAAACTTTTACATGGATTTAGAACGTCCTCTCTCTTGGACATAATTATGAATGATGATACTCACCGCCACAGATATGTCCAAACTTGTACATGGATTTAGAACGTCCTCTCTCTTGGACATAATTATGAATGATGATACTCACCGCCACAGATATGTCCAAACTTTTACATGGATTTAGAACGTCCTCTCTCTTGGACATAATTATGAATGATGATACTCACCGCCACAGATATGTCCAAACTTGTACATGGATTTAGAACGTCCTCTCTCTTGGACATAATTATGAATGATGATACTCACCGCCACAGATATGTCCAAACTTTTACATGGATTTAGAACGTCCTCTCTCTTGGACATAATTATGAATGATGATACTCACCGCCACAGATATGTCCAAACTTGTACATGGATTTAGAACGTCCTCTCTCTTGGACATAATTATGAATGATGATACTCACCGCCACAGATATGTCCAAACTTTTACATGGATTTAGAACGTCCTCTCTCTTGGACATAATTATGAATGATGATACTCACCGCCACAGATATGTCCAAACTTGTACATGGATTTAGAACGTCCTCTCTCTTGGACATAATTATGAATGATGATACTCACCGCCACAGATATGTCCAAACTTGTACATGGATTTAGAACGTCCTCTCTCTTGGACATAATTATGAATGATGATACTCACCGCCACAGATATGTCCAAACTTGTACATGGATTTAGAACGTCCTCTCTCTTGGACATAATTATGCCAAAACTCAACAACCTGGCTGCATTCTGTGCAGACTGGGGTTTTTCTGAATAAATTTAGCAGATTGACATAGGTGTCAACTACAAACTTAGTTCAACAAAAATCCCATTCTGCACAGGATTTTTGGCATAATTATCAATCAATCAATATGAGGCTTATATCGCGCGTGTTCCGTGGGTACAGTTCTAAGCGCAGGGATTTATTTCAATTTTTAATTTTTATTTTTATGCAATTTATATCGCGCACAACTTCAAGGCGCAGAGATTTATTTATGCCGTGTGAGATGGAGTTGTTTTTTTTTACACAATACATCACGCATTCACCTCGGCCAGCAGATCGCAGCCATTTCGGCGCATATCCTACTTTTCGCGGCCTATTATTCCAAGTCACACGGGTATTTTGGTGGACATTTTTATCTATGCCTATACAATTTTGCCAGGAAAGACCCTTTTGTCAATCGTGGGATCTTTAACGTGCACACCCCAATGTAGTGTACACCCCAATGCATATGTCCAAGTGAAAGGATGGCACTATCCCATGTAAAACCCTGAACCCGGTGGTCACCATGATCACTTACACAAGAAGGAATTTACCTTTCACGTCCTTGGCGGCCGCTGCAATGGTGAATGGGGAACATGTTTTGATAAATACGGTTTATGAAAATAAAATAAAAAGAGAGAAGGGCCATCAACTGTACTTCCCAGCCGCTGCAGTGGTGAATGGGGAACATGTTTTGATAAATACGGTTGATGAAAATAAAAGAAAAAGAGAGAAGGGCCATCAACTGTACTTCCCATTCGTCCTTTTTACACTCATTGCGAAAGTGCACAACCGCAAGGCATGAATTTATGATTTGTGAAAAACCGATACAGAATCTGCCCCACATAATCATAACGAAGCTCGTATGTTCCAAATGTTCTGCCGCCAGCGCAAACGACGTGGTCATTATACAGTCATCAAAAGATTTTTTTCAAGTCAAGCGATTATGTATGCAAGAGTGCCTCATGTCCCTCTACCTGTCTGCATCTTACCCACCTTTACTTCGTGTAAGTTTTACCATTAAGCATACTGCATTCCAAACAAAGTTTTACCATTAAGCATACTGCATTCCAAACAAAGTTTTACCATTCCGCATACTGCATTCCAAACAAAGTTTTACCATTAAGCATACTGCATTCCAAACAAAGTTTTACCATTAAGCATACTGCATTCCAAACAAAGTTTTACCATTAAGCATACTGCATTCCAAACAAAGTTTTACCATTAAGCATACTGCATTCCAAACAAAGTTTTACCATTAAGCATACTGCATTCCAAACAAAGTTTTACCATTAAGCATACTGCATTCCAAACAAAGTTTTACCATTAAGCATACTGCATTCCAAACAAAGTTTTACCATTAAGCATACTGCATTCCAAACAAAGTTTTACCATTAAGCATACTGCATTCCAAACAAAGTTTTACCATTAAGCATACTGCATTCCAAACAAAGTTTTACCATTAAGCATACTGCATTCCAAACAAAGTTTTACCATTAAGCATACTGCATTCCAAACAAAGTTTTACCATTAAGCATACTGCATTCCAAACAAAGTTTTACCATTAAGCATACTGCATTCCAAACAAAGTTTTACCATTAAGCATACTGCATTCCAAACAAAGTTTTACCATTAAGCATACTGCATTCCAAACAAAGTTTTACCATTAAGCATACTGCATTCCAAACAAAGTTTTACCATTAAGCATACTGCATTCCAAACAAAGTTTTACCATTAAGCATACTGCATTCCAAACAAAGTTTTACCATTAAGCATACTGCATTCCAAACAAAGTTTTACCATTAAGCATACTGCATTCCAAACAAAGTTTTACCATTAAGCATACTGCATTCCAAACAAAGTTTTACCATTAAGCATACTGCATTCCAAACAAAGTTTTACCATTAAGCATACTGCATTCCAAACAAAGTTTTACCATTAAGCATACTGCATTCCAAACAAAGTTTTACCATTAAGCATACTGCATTCCAAACAAAGTTTTACCATTCCGCATACTGCATTCCAAACAATCAACGAAAAAACTAAACCCGGAGGCCACACAATGCAGCAGTTATGCAGTCAGCCAAAAATCCCGATTATAGTTTTGTCACGGTTCACCTATCAGTGCTGCGAACCGACGCGGAAGAAAAACCGACTTAGTGTGGTGTATTGTAATATTCCTGCATACCACTGCAGCTTTGGTCGTCACTCCCATAATATATGTCTTCTTACTTCTGCCAAAAATAAGTACGCTTGTAACCCGCATAATAAGTATGTTGCCTCTGTCGCGCTGCGGGTGGCGAGGCCTATAAATTAAGCAAGGGTCATCTTATTCTTAGTCCCTTGCTACACTACTGTGCGTGCATATAAAATATAGAGACAGCTCTATGAATAGGCAAGTGGTTTTATCTGCTGTTAGCCTACGCATTGCGTGATGAGATTTGGAAATGATTATAAATCTCGTCAGCTACTGTCTCGAATTTTAATTAGCTTGACATTGGATAGTTAAGTTCGTGGCATAATCATGACCCCAGGCACAGAGCTTGCTGCTGTTCGACGTGTACTTTACATTCGGAATCACCATTAGCGAACCTGACACCTGTGATAATGACTAGGTATTGGCCAGTGGGTAAATTAAGCAGGTAAAAACAAGTAATTCTGACATTGCTAGTATATAGTGACTTTAGCCCAAAACTACATGTTACTACTGCATGATGCAAGGTTTTTTGACGATGCTACCACTTTAACTTATATCATCTTGTGTTCTGCGGTTGTTGTTGTTGTTGTTGTTGTTTCTCCAGTAACTGATCGGATGTTTTTTCTCAGAAACGCATGGACGGTCACATTGACATTCCCACAAGCAATGATATATGCAATGCTGGGGCGGGGAAATAGCTCAGTCGGTAGCTGCGCTGGCTTCGAAACCAGTTGTGGCTATCGGCTATCGCTATTGTTCCAGCGTCGCGGACGACGCTGGTATCTGCGGTCGGGAAGACTTTCCACGAATTTGCCACAGGGCGCCGCCATGTTTTCTGTGCTCGACTGCGAGCAGACCACAGGCACATTACACCCAAAATTCTTGTAGGCATACACAGACGCAACATAGCATATACAGACAATAACACCCACAACACTTCAACTGCATATGAAAGGAATAAAAATAAATCCGCAAATCAGTCGCGCACAATACACCAGTTAGAAAAACAAGGAGTACCAAAGCGGCGTGCAGAAACTAAACTGACTCGGAGACTGAGAAGAAACATTTATCACACGATGTGGATAGCAAACATTAAAATAAAACAGATAAGTCAAGCAAAAAATAAACACAAATATCGAAAACACAATAAACAAAGGTAAAGAAAACAAGTCGCGTAAGGCGAAAATACAATATTTAGTCAAGTAGCTGCCATTTTTCAGCAAGACCGTATACTCGTAGCATCGTCAGTCCACCGCTCATAGCAAAGGCAGTGAAATTGACAAGAAGAGCGGGGTAGTAGTTGCGCTAAGAAGGATAGCACGCTTTTCTGTACCTCTCTTTGTTTTAACTTTCTGAGCGAGTTTTTAATCCAAACATATCATGTCTATATGTTTTTGGAATCAGGAACCGACAAGGAATAAGATGAAAGTGTTTTAAAATTGATTTGGACAATTTAATTTTGATAATAATTTTTATATATTTAATTTTCAGAGCTTGTTTTTAATCTGAATATAACATATTTATATGTTTTTGGAATCAGCAAATGATGGAGAATAAGATAAACGTAAATTTGGATCGTTTTATAAATTTTTATTTTTTTTTTTACAATTTTCAGATTTTTAATGACCAAAGTCATTAATTAATTTTTAAGCCACCAAGCTGAAATGCAATACCGAAGTCCGGGCTTTGTCGAAGATTACTTGACCAAAATTTCAACCAATTTGGTTGAAAAATGAGGGCGTGACAGTGCCGCCTCAACTTTCACGAAAAGCCGGATATGACGTCATCAAAGACATTTATCAAAAAAATGAAAAAAACGTATGGGGATTTCATACCCAGGAACTCTCATGTCAAATTTCATAAAGATCGGTCCAGTAGTTTAGTCTGAATCGCTCTACACACACACACACACACACGCACACACGCACACACGCACATACACCACGACCCTCGTTTCGATTCCCCCTCGATGTTAAAATATTTAGTCAAAACTTGACTAAATATAACAAAAGGAGATGCTTGCCGACAGTCAGTGTGTGTGTGCGTGGTTTGCCTTGTGCGTCAGCGGGGTGTGTGTGTGTGTGTGTGTGTGTGTGTGTGTGTGCGTGCGCGTGCATGCGTGCGTAGGCTACGTTCTTGCGTGTGTGCGTTCGAATGAGAAAGAAGAGAGAGAGAGGATTGAACAATGAGGTCACGTTCTCTGTCACATGAATACATATACACACACTGAAGGCTACTTCGGACACGAACACTTGCCAACAACTGTGGTTGGACATGCTTTTGAAATGTAATATTTTTTCGACATGATTTCTGGACATACGAATCCCGCTGTGTTGCCTACTGATGTTGCGAATGATGAAGGTTTTGAGTTGACTGACCTTGAGGAGGGATTGCATCAGGCGTTTATCGTCTCAAATTATATCCTTGCTACTTTTCAGGAGTCAACTATTGCCATTCATGGTAACTTGGATAGTCAATGTTTTTGACTCACATGCGAAGCAAAAGTGAGTCTATGTACTCACCCGAGTCGTCCGTCCGTCCGTCCGGAAAACTTTAACGTTGGATATTTCTTGGACACTATTCAGTCTATCAGTACCAAATTTGGCAAGATGGTGTATGATGACAAGGCCCCAAAAAACATACATAGCATCTTGACCTTGCTTCAAGGTCAAGGTCGCAGGGGCCATAAATGTTGTCTAAAAAACAGCTATTTTTCACATTTTTCCCATTTTCTCTGAAGTTTTTGAGATTCAATACCTCACCTATATATGATATATAGGGCAAAGTAAGCCCCATCTTTTGATACCAGTTTGGTTTACCTTGCTTCAAGGTCAAGGTCACAGGAGCTTTTCAAAGTTGGATTGTATACATATTTTGAAGTGACCTTGACCCTGAACGATGGAAGATAACTGTTTCAAACTTAAAAATTATGTGGGGCACATGTTATGCTTTTATCATGAGACACATTTGGTCACATATGATCAAGGTCAAGGTCACTTTGACCCTTATGAAATGTGACCAAAATAAGGTAGTGAACCACTAAAAGTGACCATATCTCATGGTAGAAAGAGCCAATAAGCACCATTGTACTTCCTATGTCTTGAATTAACAGCTTTGTGTTGCATGACCTTGGATGACCTTGACCTTGGGTCACATGTATTTTGGTAGGAAAAATGTGTAAAGCAGTTCTTAGTGTATGATGTCATTGCTAGGTTTAGTTATTTGACCTTGACCCTGAAGGTCATGTAAAGGTCAAGGTCAAGCATGTGAGTCGTATGGGCTTTGCCCTTCTTGTTATTTGTTTGATTCCCATCAAAGAAACAGAAATGGTAACCATTCTTCAAATGGCGCTGCAGTTTTGATGTCATCAAGTTAATTCCTTTGCAGAATTGATTGATTTTCTCAAAAGCCATTATCAATGTGTTTATCAATTAACACCTGTTCATTTCTGTCCAACTGCAATGCAAACTTAATGTGGAGGAAACAAGGATTCATTACAAACAAGTCATCCCTGTACATCAACAGATTTATGTACCTCAATCAATACTGCTAGTATGAGTGACAGGAATCTAAAAGAAAAAACAACCAAACGCAAATGTACTACTACTTCTACGACTCGTTTGAATGTAAAACAGAAATGTAACACTATCTGTGACAATGACGGTTCTACGACTCGTTTGAAGGACAGTATAGATCGAACCTTAACCCACAACTACGACAATTTGTGTCAGACTTTTTTGAACAGGAAAATATGCCTCTGTTCAACAGTAACCAAAACATGGAAGATGTTTTTGAAACTTTACAGAAATGTAACACTAGCCTATCTGTGACAATGTTGCTTTTGAATTGAACCCACATTTGTTGAACAGGAGAGAATGTTCCTGTTCAACAGTGCCCAAAACACTGAATCTGACGTTTTTGAATCTTTTCTGTCATCTAACTGAATCTGACGTTTTTGAATCTTTTCTGTCATCTAACCCAATTGCTCATGACTTCATCGATCTTGAACATGCCTACTTTTCAAAGAAAGACAGACAAAAGCGAAATCTGCATGTTAGCCATCTGCCTGAAATGGTCAATGCACTTTTGTAAAATTGTCACAGCTGTTATGCACTTTTGTGAAATGGTCAGTGCTGTTGTGCACTTATGCAAAACTTGGTGCTGTGCTGTTAACATTTGAACAAAATGCATTTTGTTCAAATGTTTAGTGCAACTTGCTACTATATAATCGCTGT
Organism: Littorina saxatilis; assembly: GCF_037325665.1. Classification (NCBI taxonomy): domain Eukaryota; kingdom Metazoa; phylum Mollusca; class Gastropoda; order Littorinimorpha; family Littorinidae; genus Littorina; species Littorina saxatilis. The sequence continues at coordinate 85,426,962 of NC_090256.1, read as the reverse complement.
ATGCGCTTTGTGGTAATAATGCACTGTTGTGAAAAGTTTGCGCTAAATGTTGGCACTATGCATCATTGTTGGAGCACCCTCCTGTAGATGCACCATGCTGAAAAATGTACTTATGAATCAAGCATTGACTGAAATAAAAATTTATATATCCAGCACAACATGCAATTCATTAACTTTTGACCCTAACCTTTAACACTTCCCAAAATAAATCTTTGGTGGACATTGCATCGACGCTGTTCATTTTGAATGAACATTTTTCTTGTGCAGACTCTCCTCGGTGTCCGAACACCCCCGTGTGCACGCAGGCGCACGATAAAGAACCCAAGTTCTCAGGGCTTGGAAACATGAATACACGCATGCAGGGGGAAAAAAACAGAAAAAATGAGTAGCGCCGTATACTGTATGGCAGCTCGCTTTCCCTAGGCAGAAAGCAGCCCGAATTTCCATGAGAGTAACCTCACAGGACTACATGTATACATATGAATCTTAGCCTTATCGTACTCTCTCTCTCTCTCTCTCTCTCTCTCTCTCTCTCTCTCTCTCTCTCTCTCTCTCTCTCTCTCTCTCTCTCTCTCTCTCTCTCTCTCTCTCTCTCTCTCTCCAAGAGCAGATTGTAAGACTAGGCAATGCCTAAAATCTCCATCCTTCTGTAATAAAGTTTAATTAATCAATCAATCTCTCTCTCTCTCTCTCTCTCTCTCTCTCTCTCTCTCTCTCTCTCTCTCTCTCAATCCTATTTGGTTCCCCTTTTGTATTATGATTCCGATACACTCCCTCCCACCCCCTTACCCCCCCCCCCCCCCTCTAAGTTCCTACCAGCAACCCCACACCCATTCATACACACGTTATTTCCTCCGCCACCAAATTCAGGTTTCTTTCTTTCTTTCTTTATTTGGTGTTTAACGTCTTTTTCAACCGTTCAAGGTTATATCGCGACGGCCAAATTCAGGTACCAGAGGTACTTGTTAAAGCAAAATGTGACACCACTCCTGTAAGCCAGAAAAAAATGAATCCATTACACGCCCTTACAATAGATAGCATTTCATGTTCCTGGATGGCCTGTCACTCCTTAAATCACGAGAAAGGGCTGGCTGATGAAATCCCAAAGTTTATAAATAGGCCCAGGTAATTCACAAACGCGACACCGCACAATACTCGTATGGGTTGGGGGCCCGGTAGCTCAGTTGGTAGAGCACTGGATTTGTGATCGGAAGGTCGCAGGTTCGAATTCGGGCCGGGACGGACACGGGTCAAATTTATGTGCAGACCCAGAGACGGAAGCCATGTCCCACCCCCGTGTCACCACAATGGCACGTAAAAGATCTTGGTTATTCTGCCATAAGTGCAGATGGCTGATACCACCTAAACACGCATACACTTGTGTATCTCGTCAAAAGTCGTGAGGGCGTAAAACTCAAATCATATAACCCATATCTTGTCCTTAAGGGGCGAAATATTTAGCCTGTAGGACATAAAGCATTCTCTCTTTCTTCTTTTATTAGTATGGGATTTTTTTCCAGAAACTTTGCTGACTTTCAAAGTGTATATCGAATCGATTTGTTCTGGTGTTCACATTGTCTCATGTTGGTTTCTCTTCCGATTTAGGACCTACATTTGTCTTGTATACGTCTGAATTGTTTGAGCACTTTTAAAGACTGTAGCGAGAGTGTCTGTGAAAGCTTATTGAGTAGAATAGAACTTTCCATGAATCAAATTTTTGTGTTTATTTTTTTTAATCTTTGGAAATTAAAAAAAACATATTTGCTTTTCCCGAAAGGACACCTTACTTGATCTATACTTGATGATACTTGATCCATTCTTACCTCATAGAATTCGGAAAAATTAATGTTTTACTCCTAAAGACATATGTCCAAAAACTTGGACTTTTCGAAATTTCAAGAGTTTTCTGTTTTAAGAAATCGTACGGAAGACTGATGAAAATTGTTCATCACAATTGTTTCTTTTGCAATACCAGGTTCTGAATTCCTGATTATCACTTGTAAGTTTCAGTGCCAAATGATTATATCTATAGTGATCTACTAGACACATAATGTAGATTATTTTGTCAAGAAGTCGAGTCTTCTAGCTGCCTTGAGATTTCTGAAATACACTTATTTTGGAACTCTGGTTTTTAGGAGTTCGTCGTTTTGAGATGGGTTTGTGTCTGTGTGTGTGTGTGTGTGTGTGTGTGTGTGTGTGTCACGGTGTGTGTGTGTGTGCCGTGTGTGTGTGTGTGTTTGTGTTCGTGCGTGCGTACTTGTATGTCAGTGTGTGTGTGTGTGTGTGTGTGTGTGTGTGTGTGTGTGTGTGTGTGTGTGTGTGTGTGCGCGTGCGTGTGTATGTGTGTGTGTGCGTGCGTGTGTGTGTTAGTGTGTGTGTGTGTGTTTGTGTTCGTGCGTGCGTACCGTTGTATGTCCGTGTGTGTGTGTGTGTGTGTGTGTGTGTGTGTGTGTGTGTTTCTAGCTCTGTGGTTTGTATGTTTGGTCAAGTTGTTGGGTTGTTTGGGTTGCAGCAAGAATCTGTCAACAAAAGCAAAGACAGCTTGTTTCAAAAGTTTTTAAAAAATAATAATAAAACAACAAAACATAAAACTTACAAGACTTTTAAGAACAGTATCAATACATGCAACGAAGACCAATCCAAGACGATCACATACACGGACCATATATAGAGCCATTCGGAATGTTCCCAGCATTACGAAGCGGAAACGACGGATCTTTGGGCTCTCTGGGAGGACAAATGTCTCAACTTCACGCCCTCGACTACTTTATGAGTCTACGACTGCATCAGACACAAGACATTCAATTGTCTATCCCTCGCGGGGAATCCGTCATGCATCACCATAGTCGGTAGGAGATATCTTGGCCGGGAGTGCGGCTTCAACCTGCAGTAAACCGTCTTGTCGACCAAAAGCCCGAGCAGAAACACAACTGGCAAACACACACACACACACCCACACACATACACACACACACACACACACACACACACACATTTCTTTCTTTCTTTATTTATTTGGTGTTTAACGTCGTTTTCAACAACGAAGGTTATATCGCGACGAACACACACACATACACACACTGATACAAACACACACTAATACACATACACACACTAACACACACACACACACACACACACACACACACACACACACACACACACACACACATACACATTCCAAACCTGGTGAAGAAAGAAACGGCCGGGCCGCCTAGATATGGGGTGGGGGGGCACATGTCATTCCTTTTCACTAATTTCATGCGAGTCTCCCAGTCCCACCACGCTTCAAGTCAGCCTCAATTTCATCTGACCGTTATCATACAAAAATCAATTTCTTGTGTTCCCCCCAAATCCCTCAAGGCGCGACACCCAGTTCATCGGAGCGAATCTAACGTTGTGTAATTGCTGTCTTTCAGACACTGATGGATGGAGCCGACCAGGCAGAAAATCACAGATACATATCCTTCATAATCTTACAGGCGTATGTGGAGAAACTTGAGATGGCAATTTTTCATGATGAAAAATCTTCTGATACGTCGTGCGGTTTTTGGCTTTCTTGCTGCTTTTCGTGGGTCATTGCTTGAAGGGTAGGGGAGACCGGGGCTAGTCCGCCTACTTTTATGCTTTTGGTAGCATAACTGGCGAGTTTGATGAACTAGAAGACTGATTTTTTATTTTACATCAAGACAAATGTGTAGCTGATATCAATGTGCAGACAGTTTTTATGTGCGCATGAACATTTGTTGTACATACTGCTTTAAAGCTGTGGTGTATTTATGACTTTCCGGGGCTAGGAGGTTGAAAAATTGGGACAAAATCATGTACAGAATTCTGTACAGCAAACGCTACCCGAAACCCCACCTATACGGCGTGTATGACCTTGAGAGCTTCAGTCAACGCTTGAATTTTGCAGTGGTAACATCCGGTTTGCTCTCGCAGAGCTGAGCATATTTGTCAAGAAGGATCGAGCAGAAAAAATAAACGACTTGGCAGGGATTCGAACTCAAGGCCTCGGGGCCTCGAAATGTCGGGTCCGATGTTTGAACCGCTAGGCCACTTCACCAGTGTTGTCAAAGATAAAAAGTTGATAATTTTATATCATTCTACGCTTCAATTACCATTCATGCGTTGCAAAAACGTAAAAATTGACATTAATATTTGCCTTTATTTGCAAACATGTTTTACGGAATCGCAGGACATGTTTACACCGTCATGCTACACGACATTCGCGCCATGCAAATAGCTGCGATATCTCTATTTACAACATGCAAGAAAATGACAAGAACAGTAATTGAATCTCTCCAAAGCTCTGTGCAGTTGAAACCAGACATCTAAGAAATGGTTATACATGTATTCACTTCTGAACAACGGGCGGATAGAGATATAAATCATGCTGCTTCAAGAATAACATAACATGAATTCATATCAATGTTTTGCCTGCCTTTTCTCAATTGGCGCAGTAGCCTAGTGGTTAGGACATGAGACACGAAGTCTCGAGGTCGAGAGTTCGAACTCCTCGCCGGGACGTTTATTTTTTCCCCTTGATCTCTCTTGAAGATAAAATATGATCAGTCTTGAGAGAGCAAACCGGATGTTATCCCTGCAAAATTCAAGCGTTGACTGAAGCTCTCAAGGTCATACACGCCGTATAGGTGGGGTTTCGGGTAGCGTTTGCTGTACAGAATTCTGTACATGATTGTGTCCCTATTTTTCAACCTCGTAGCCCCGGAAAGTCATAAATAGACCACAGCTTTAAGTAGACCTACCCTAACGTAGGCGAACTTGCCCCAAGTCGGGGTAAGTCCGCCTACAGGGTGGGGCAAGTCCGCCGCTCTCATCCCATAGTAGGTACAAGACTAGTAGTGGGCAAGCTTTAGTGGGAAAGCTTTTTTAATTCCCTTCAATATTTAGGTTCAAAAATGCCATTGACAAAATACGAAAGAATGTAACACAAAATTACGTTAGGGCAGACCGGGGCTAGTCCGCCTACTTTTATGCTACTTTTATGCTTTTGGTAGCATAACTGGCGAGTTTGATGAACTAGAAGACTGATTTTTTTATTTTACATCAAGACAAATGTGTAGCTGATATCAATGTGCAGACAGTTTTTATGTGCGCATGAACATTTGTTGTACATACTGCTTACGGCGAACATGCCCCATGACAAATAGGCGGACTTGCCCCTGCACGGGCAGGCAACTCTAGTGCCAGATAACGAGCACAACATGGGAAGGAAGAAGCAAAACTTTCGTCAGAACTCGACCTTAATTAACGCACTTTCACTCGACACCAAGACTAAGTATTTGTTCTCAGAGGTAATGCATCAAAACCTAAGTCAACTCCTATGCATTCATGTTACAAAAATGAAGAAAAACACTTTTTGTGATCTGTACTCTCGATATATGGGCGCGCAACCTCTGAACTTCTGCAGGATATGGCGGGAAGAAGGGACACCACTCCCACATGGTGTGAATGACTAAAAGGTGGCAAATGTAAGAATAAACAGACAAAGACGGATGTGCCCCGGGGGCGGACTAGCCCCGGTCTCCCCTACGTGGCGCGCCTACCGCTGTTAAGACACAGAATAGCAAATTCAGCATTAAACGGTTGAAGTTGCTGAAAATATTTTTCCGTGAACGGAGATAGGGGCGAAAGGTCCAGGGTTTAGGGGGGGGGGGGGGGGGGCGTAAAACGAGTAGAATACAACTTGTTTTAGACAAGGGACTGATACATGCAGCTGCTATAATTCATAGATGTTGAGAAACCTTGATTCAAAAGTTGAAAACAAAATGATACACCTATAGTTGATCCATTGAAAACTTCGGCATCGACCGGCTTTGTGGTGGAGTAAATACAATTCGCTCTCTCTCTCTCTCTCTCTCTTTCTCTCTCTCTCTCTCTCTCTCTCTCTCTCTCTCTCTCTCTCTCTCTCTCTCTCTCTCTCTCTCCACCCTCTCTCTCTCTCTCTCTCTCTCTCTCTCTCTCTCTCTCTCTCTCTCTCTCTCTCTCTCTTAATTTTAATTTTAATGATAATTTTATTTTGAACTATAACAGACTAAAAATCATCACACCGACTCCACGTATTGACCTTTTCAAATCAAGCCTTCTATATTCAGGTGCGGTCCTATGGAACTCACTTCCTATTTTTCTTAAGCATAAAACAAACACAGACAGCTTCAAAAAAAAGTATATGTCACACGCTTTCCTTCTTTGCCACTACTAAAGCAAACGTGTGCAAGATTGTATGTTACGCGCTTTGGAGCATGTGCAAGAACGGATTCAAACTCGAAATCGTCCCCCCAAAAACCCCAAAATGCACACACGACTTTTATTTCTCCTGCTGTTATCGTTTCTTCTCTTTACAAATTCTTCAACGCTCAGAATACTGAAAACGGCATCCCAGACGACAGTACTGTTTCCATACGCGAATTTAGCTGCCCTTGGAAAGTGGCTCGCTCAGGAGGCCTGTTAGTCTGACACTATAAGGACAGAGTTGTGAACATAGATGACAAAGATCCCGGAAAGAACAAACATTTCGCGGATGCAGACACATAAAGACGTCATGAAGATTGCGATGCTTCAAAAGATACAGACTGTGACGATGACTGTGACGTCATTCACATATTCCGAGACGTCATTTATAGTTGTTCGGTCACTTTCGTCAAAAAGTAGATCTCTCCACAATGGCTGCTCCTGTGTTTAGGTTTATCAAGCGTGAGTACGCAAAACGTGTTTGTTCTCTCCTCTGTTGAAGCTGTGAGACATAATCGCCATTACGAGCTAGTCGTGTGACAGAGAGTTTTCTTGCACACTCGACTGCTGCTGTTTCACTCCGGTCGCACATAATGCAACTAAACATGTGCTGAATGGTTCAACAATTCATTTAAAATGTATGTGCATGTTAAACTAAATTATAATAATATGCAGATCTAAATTAAGATATGTTAAAAATTGACATATTTATTATTGGAAATTGTACTTAAAATGCAGCATGACAAATTTTTTTATTTTTTTTTTAAATTTTTTTAAAATTTATATCTGTATATATATATAATGTATTATAAGTTTGATGTGATAGTTATTTGATTATATTGTTTTCTGTTCTTGTTGACCCTATATTAGGGCGAGGGCTGGATGTAAAAAAGCAATATTCTTGCTTATCTATTACCCTCGATAATAAAGATTTTGTCTTGTCTTGTCTTGTCTCTCTCTCTTGAGCGTGCGTGCGCGCATGTGTGTGTGTGTGCTTTTGTGTGTATGTGTGTGAGTTTATGTGTATATATGTGTGAGTGCATGTGTATATAATATGTGCTCGTCAGTGCATGCGTGCGTGCGGTCGTGTTTGCGTGTATGTGTTTGTGTATGTGTGCGTAAGTGCGTGCGTAAGTGCGTGCGTAAGTTCGTGTGTGTGTGTGTGTGTGTGTGTGTGTGTGTGTGCGTGTGTGTGTGTGTGACGATGTGTGTGCGTGCGTGCATGTGTGCATGTGTGTGCGTGCGTGCGTGCCTGCCTGCCTGCGTGCCTGCCTGCCTGCCTGCCTGCCTGCGCGCGTGTGTGTGTGTGTGTGTGTGTGTACGTGCGTGTCTATGTGTGCATAAGTGTGTGTGTGTGTGTGTGTCACGTGTAGGTGTGTGTGTGTGTGTGTATGGGTGCGTGCGGGTGTGTGTGTGTGTGTATAAGTGTGTGTGTGTGTGTGTGTATAATTGTGTGTGTGTGTGTGTGTGTGTGCTGGCGTGTGTGCGTGCGTGTGTTTGTGTGTGTGTTGCACATTTCTGTTCAAGTGGGTTTTCAAAGAATGTTGATTGAATTATTCTGCGTTCCGTGTCTGGTGATGGAGGAGACCCTCGAGATTCTTTTCCCTCCAATCTTGTGTCATGAATATTCATGAACATTCACATTTGGGGGCTGATCCCGTTTCCCAACTGACAAATTACATTCTGACAACTACTGTTCAAAAATGCTCAAGTAAACACCCAGAAAGCCATCTGTACAATAAAAGGTCAACAAACAAGCAATTTCAAGTTATGAGCAAAGGAAACAGGTCAACTTCTAACGCTTTGTTAATTTAAACAGCACGACGTGCAGATGACGCAAAAGGGCCCAAACAATGAATATACTACAGGTGTGGTTATGAAATGTTGTTGGATTCAAGGTCCAGGGCAGTCCGAGAAGAGAGCTTCTTGCAGAGGAGAGCAAAGAAGAGAAATCAGATTTTGTCCAAAACAGTTGGACTCCCATCGTAGATCAAAATCTTTACATAAAGTCCCCCCCCCCCCCCCCCCCCCACAAATAACGAGATAGAAAATAAAACTAGAAAAGTGACGTTAATGGAACGTTTCAAGGCCAACATCGGCGCGCGGCAGATGTAGCTCTAGTTTCTCGTGCCGGCTGGCAACGCTTATTTAGCTCTGTGGCCTTCTGTGGCTATCTCATAGAGACGGGTGTAATACTTTAATATTTAGAGATAACAGCGAAACATCCACAAGAACTTTGACCTGTTGGTCTTTTAAAATTCCGCACAAAAAAGACACACAACAGACACATGGTAAATGCTAAAGTGACTTATCTCTTAACCTTTGCCGGATGCCGCTTTTGACTACACACGCCCGACGATGCGGGTTTGTCTGAACCCATACATTTGAAAGAGGGTTTTTACTGTTTATTCCTCTAACGACGATGCGGGTTTGTCTGAACCCATACATTTGAAAGAGGGATTTTACCGTTTATTTCTCTAACGACGGGGTGGGTTCAGGGAAACCCACAGCGCTACTTCAGTGGGTGCATCGAGTTTCTCCCTTCACCGACTTCTTGCAGGGGAGGGAGAGGGGGAGGGAGAGACTGAGAGAGACTGAGAGACTAAGAAAGAGAGAGAGAGAGAGACTAAGAAAGAGAGAGAGAGAGACTAAGAAAGAGAGAGAGACTAAGAAAGAGAGAGAGACTAAGAAAGAGAGAGAAAGAGAGAGAGACTAAGAAAGAGAGAGAGAGAGACTAAGAAAGAGAGAGAGAGAGAGAGGGAGACTAAGAAAGAGAGAGAGAAAGAGAGAGAGAGACTAAGAAAGAGAGAGAGAGAGACTAAGAAAAAGAGAGAGACTAAGAAAGAGAGAGAGAGAGAGACTAAGAAAGAGAGAGAGAGAGACTACGAAAGAGAGAGAGAGACTAAGAAAGAGAGAGAGAGACTAAGAAAGAGAGAGAGAGAGACTAAGAAAGAGAGAGAGAGAGAGACTAAGAAAGAGAGAGAGAGAGAGACTAAGAAAGAGAGAGATACTAAGAAAGAGAGAGAGAGAGACTAAGAAAGAGAGAGAGAGAGAGACTAAGAAAGAAAGAGAGAGAGACTAAGAAAGAGAGAGAGAGAGAGACTAAGAAAGAGAGAGAGAGAGAGACTAAGAAAGAGAGAGAGAGAGACTAAGAAAGAGAGAGAGAGACTAAGAAAGAGAGAGAGAGAGAGACTAAGAAAGAGAGAGAGAGAGAGACTAAGAAAGAGAGAGAGAGAGAGACTAAGAAAGAGAGAGAGAGACTAAGAAAGAGAGAGAGAGAGACAAAGAAAGAGAGAGAGAGACTAAGAAAGAGAGAGAGAGAGAGACTAAGAAAGAGAGAGAGAGAGACTAAGAAAGAGAGAGAGAGAGAGAGAGACTAAGAAAGAGAGAGAGAGAGACTAAGAAAGAGAGAGAGAGAGAGACTAAGAAAGAGAGAGAGAGACTAAGAAAGAGAGAGAGAGAGAGAGACTAAGAGAGAGAGAGAGAGACTAAGAAAGAGAGAGAGACTAAGAAAGAGAGAGAGAGAGAGAGACTAAGAAAGAGAGAGATAGACTAAGAAAGAGAGAGAGAGAGACTAAGAAAGAGAGAGAGAGAGAGAGACTAAGAAAGAGAGAGAGAGAGAGACTAAGAAAGAGAGAGAGAGAGAGACTAAGAAAGAGAGAGAGAGAGAGAGAGAGAGAGAGAGACTAAGAAAGAGAGAGAGAGACTAAGAAAGAGAGAGAGAGAGAGACTAAGAAAGAGAGAGAGAGAGACTAAGAAAGAGAGAGAGACTAAGAAAGAGAGAGAGAGAGAGACTAAGAAAGAGAGACAGAGAGAGAGACTAAGAGAGAGAGACAGAGAGAGAGACTAAGAGAGAGAGACAGAGAGAGAGAGACAGAGAGAGAGAGACAGAGAGAGAGACAGAGAGAGAGAGACAGACAGACAGTCAGAGAGAGAGAGACAGAGACAGACAGTCAGATAGACAGACAGTCAGATAGACGGATAGACAGATAGACAGATAGACAGACAGACAGACAGAGCAACTGACAACAGACATACAGACAGAGAGATACGGACAGACAGACAGAGAGACAGACAGTCTCATGGAGACAAACAGGCAGACAGACACTGTTCCACCGCTTTGGTAATTATGGGTGTAGCAGAACCCGTGCCGTCGGCAGAGGGATAGTTACAATCACTACTACTCTTTAAAAGTATGGGTTTGTGTGAACCCGCGCCATCGGTAGTGTTTATGTAAATTATCATAATCAATTAATTTTAATGTTTTGTCATGTACACACTAAAAATTTGCAGACAGAGAGCAAATTAGGTGTGTGAGAGATGCTTAAAATTTCAAAACGATACCTTTAATGGTTCCAGAGTTACAATGATTTTAGTGTGTCTCCGGGTACAGGTGAACCCAGGAAGCACGGCGGTGGCTTTCAAATTGGCCGAAGCAAAATTACTTTTTTCCTTTTATCAGTTATCTTCTTCTTCTTCTTCTTCTTCTTTTGTTCATGGGGTTAGACTCCCACGTTCACTCATGTTTTTAGCACGAGTGGATTTTTACGTGTATGACCGTTTTTACCCCGCCATTCAGGCAGCATACGCCGATTTCGGGGGAGGCATGCTGGGTAGTTTCGTGTTTCTATACTGAACCCACCGAACTCTGACATGGATTACAGGATCTTTTCTGTGCGCACTTGGTCCTGTGCTTGCGTGTACACACGAAGGGGGTTAAGTCACTAGCAGGTCTGCACATAAGTTGACCTGGGAGATCGGACAAATCTCCACTCTTAACCCACCAAGCGGCAGCGACCGGGATTCGAACTCACGACCTCCCGATTAGGAGGCCGATGTCTTATGCCACTGCGCCCGTCTCACTCATTATACAGATGGCTTCCATAGCTTCATGATTCGTCTCCCACCCACTTACGGACCTTCACCTTTAGTTCGAAGCTGTAATTGGTATTTAACGGTGCTTCGGATTGTATGCTCCCAGTCAGTTACTTATCGGCCCCTTGTGCATTTTGTCGTACATTTGCTCACCGCCTGGAGTAGAATAGGCAAAGAAAGAACACTTATGTCAGTTATGATACGGCCTTTCGGTGCGTGGAACAATCGAGCTACTCCTGTGGGTAAGGGAATACCGTATTGATCAAACCGTTTGAGGGGACTCTCTGGCGGGTCTGACGAATCTTGGGAATCATCTGTACCTTAATCTAGATGGACACGGCACGATTTGCTCGAAAACGCACCACAAGTATGGTAATTAATTAAATCAAAGTGAGCGAATGTGCTTCACGGCGCTGCATCTCTGGGGTTTTGGAAACAAAAGTACTCAAAAACGCAGCCTGGCGGAAAGGCGCCGGGAGCACCATGCATCTATGACGCGGCCCCCTAGTAACGTTCATCAAGTACACAGCAAACAAGGTGAGAAACTTAGTGGAAATGTATCACAAATAGTGCTCTTTCTTTGCCTATTCTCACACACAGGCGGTGAGCAAAATAATGTACGACAAAATGCACAAGGGGCCGATAATAAACTGGCTGGGAGCATACCATCCGAAGCACCGTTAAACTGAACCAATTACAGCTTCCAGCAAAAGGTGAAGGTCCGTAAGTGGGTGGGAGACGAATCATGAAGCTATTGAAGCCATCTGTATAATCACGTCACGGGATGAAATCTCGCGAGACGAGAAGCAGTTTACTCCCTTTTCATTTCATTAGTCTGTTTCCCGTGAGGTTCTTTAAAAAAAATATTCTCTCAAAGAGATTCCACTGCAAAGAAGAGCATCTTTGACCCTCTCTCTCTCTCTCTCTCTCTCTCTCTCTCTCTCTCTCTCTCTCTCTCTCTCTCTCTCTCTCTCTCTCTCTCTCTCTCTCTCTCTCTCTCTCCACTCAGCCTGCTGCACTTGTCTCCTCGTCAAGTACCGAGGCAACAGCAGGGAAACAGTGCGGCAGGCTACATGCAGACGACGGACAGCGGATACCAACAACGCCGTGTCAGCGTCCCACCACCATACCGGCCGACACCACAAACGGTCGGCCAAGGTCATATGCCCTCAGCGACACCCTACGACTGGTACCCGCCAACATACCTTCCTGCCTCCATGTTTCCTCCTCCACATGTGTTACACCGCCATGAGTACCAAGGAGAGCCCTATCGTGCTTGCAGGCCAATGGCAGCCCCGCTACAGCAGTTTTTCTCCGGTCCCAGCAACTTTAATAGTTACGGAACTCATTCTACACTTGTGTGATTACGTAGATGGTGCTTGAACAAACGGCTGTTCTGGCGAGTGCGTGTGTGTGTGTGTGTGCGCGCGTGTGCCAGAACAACATGCTGACTGTTCAAACAAGTATTGACATCTACCCACAGCGGAATGTGTGTTTGCACAGACACGGCCTCCTATCCTTCATCAGTTTTATCAACTACGATTATACTCATAGTTGATGTTCGCGTGAACTTTAAAAGTGTCTCCACGGCGTAATGTTACGTTTTGAAGAACACTGACTCAGTGTATACATACTTTTCTTCCTGGCTAGCTACGTAAGCAGAAATCACTATGTCTGAGTGACAGCAGGAAGCAGGAAACAGTATTTTTAATTTGATACAGGTGTCATATTCATCTGCTGGAAGGACAGTCGAAGTTGTGCACCGTTTTGAAGAACAGTGACGTTTTTAAGGACTGTGACTACATGTTTTTCTTGCTAGCCTAAGGAAGCAGAAAACAGTATTGTTCATATGACACGGAAGTAAATTTTTTCTGCTTGGGACCAAAAAGGACTTTCAAAGTTTCTCTTTCACCTCATCATAGACTGAGTGCCTGAACGAAGAGAAATATATAGCTGTTGCTACCTCCGGTTTGACGTGCCTACTGACGTAATTAACTATAGGTACTTCGTTTTTAGCTGCGGTTTCTTTTAAATACCATTATATAAACGGCGTCATTACCATTTTTATTTTTATCTTATTTTTCTTCAGATTTTCTTGTGCATTTCTTCTTTTGTATGTTTATGTAATTGTCTTACTGACAGATTAACCCTATTGTATGATGAACGGGCGCAGTGCATGGCCCACAAAAGAGGGCATGCGAATTGGACACCTAAACATAAATCATGCCATTAATAAGTTAGCAGACATCTCGTCAATCCTGTATAACTCTGGTAAACCTTTTCATATTTTTGGATTGTCAGAGTCTAGGCTGTCGAGTAAAGTAGCAGACTCCGAGCTCACAATCCCGGGTTATGTCATTTTACGCAGAGATGCACAGACACACACAGAAACTGGATTATTACTCTATATCAGTGAATCCTTAACTTTTACACGCCTTACCCACCTAGAGCAACACTCTGTTGAATCAGTGTGGATAGAAGTAAAATTAAAAAGAGCCCCAGCGATACAACTTGGTTTCTGCTACAGGAACCCATCTGAACGAGTGAACTGGAGGGATAATCTCTCTTCCATGTTAGACGCAGTTTTGCTCGAGGGAAAAGAAACAGTAATCCTTGGTGATTTTAACATTGATTTACTTAAACCAAATAAAGTATGGTTAGATATATTTGAATGTTATAATTTAAATCAGGTTGTGCAAACCCCCACAAGGGTAACAAACACCTCAAAAACGCTTATTGACCATGTATACGTATCTCACTTACACCATATAGCTGAAGTCTGTGTTCCAATACACGGCTGCAGTGACCACTACCCCGTGTGTGTCACCTGGTCCCGTAAAGGTGTAAAAGTCCCTCACGCTGGTCATAAAACAATAACATATCGTTCGTTTTCAAAATTTAATAAGGAAGATTTTCTTGAGGATTTGTTGCACTCCCCACTTGAAAATGTTTATAATTTGACTGATCCGGATGAAGCTTTTGGATATTGGCATGATGCTTTTTTAAAGGTTTATAATAAACACGCTCCATTGAAAACCCAGAGGGTTAAGCATCAATTGAAACCAAAATGGTTTGATCAAGAGTTGCAAGAGGCAGCGGATTATCGCGATATTTTGAAAAAAAGAGGGCTGGAAAATGAGTATAGAGATCAGAGAAACAAAGTTACATCTATGAAGCGATGGAAAAAGAAAAAGTATTTTCAGGAACTTACATCATCAAAACAAAATTCTAAGTCAATGTGGAAGGCAATAAATGAGTTAACAAATAAACAATCAACATCCAAATGCTCTGTCGTTAAAGACATATCCTCCGAGGAACTGAATAAACATTTTTCTAACATAGCTGAGAAAGTCGTTCCCGAAGACAAAACTCATTTAAATGATTTGAAGATTCTAACAGATTTTTGTGAATCTAAAAATATAATGTCGCAATCAAACATTCCATTTATTACTGTAACAGAAGTATGTAATGCACTCATGCACCTCAAGCAAACAGGAA
>NC_090256.1:85399834-85407334 GCF_037325665.1 Littorina saxatilis | reverse complement strand
TGCGGTTGATGTGTTCAGAATTGATATTCGATAAATGTTCAGGATGGATATTCGTTATTGTTCAATATCAGTGACCCAGCTGAGCTGTAGCACTTTTGAAGTTTTGACAAATGGTCCTTTTCATGTTTGATATATCACATGTGTGTCTGTCACTGTGTGTGTGTGTGTGTGTGTGTGTGTGTGTGTGTGTGTGTGTGTGTGTGTGTGTGTGTGTGTGTGTGTGTGTGTGTGAGTGTTTGCATATAATGTTATATTTAATTTTTTATTTGGATTTTTCGGCAAAGTTCACAACATGTTGCTCATGGTTGTCAACACAAAACGCATACATTCAAAGAGACAAAAAGTAGAAGAACAAACACGTTACGACTGACAGGCTATTGCTTAGGCCAAAGGCGATTAGATGAACGTTTATTGTTTCTGTTTTACTGGATGACCGTGCTTTTTCCACTGTTACTGCAGGACGTGAACACTCATCATGTTTGATGGCGAGCTTGTACAATTAAGAGAACAATCAAACAGACAAGCTCTAATATGGAGGTTGGAAGCAAAGCAAGTCGTTCTTGCAAATAGTTTCAGAAATTAGTTTACGTAAAAGTCAATGTTGGCTGTCAGAAAACCAACTTTTAACGATCTGACAGTAAGAAGGGCGGGGAAGACAAAAACAACAAGCAGGAACTTTCCACACATAAGTACAGTAAAATAAAAACTGTTTATTTTTTCCAGAGTTAAAGTTTGAAAAGATATTCACAAACACCTCAACCCTCTCGCAGCAAGGTTTACCCACCAAGGCTCAGTGGTTGATGAGCGGAGCGCAAAGCAAAGCAGACGACAGATTGCAGCGTGGCGAGGCAAGCCGCGACGGGGCCCGAAATCCGTCGAGTTTGTTCCCCATTCACACGCTGAGCAAGTCGTGTTGAAGTTTGCTTCTTTTCATTCGTCGTCCAACCACAGAAGGCAGTGAGAGCGAGGGGTTGGGCCGTGCCGATTGTATGGTCGTCCCTGGAATGTGCGGTGGCGTGAAGTAGTGAATGAACAGATTGTCGTCTGCTCGTAGCTTTCCCACTTCTGCTTGGACTACCTGCCGCGTCGGACACGTTTCGTACGCACTGTCAACGTCGGATTGCAAAAGTTTGGAATCTGGATACATTTTGTCGACGAATCTGTGTTCTTGATCGTGTATATCTTTCTTGATCTGCTGGACAAGTTCTTTGGATTTGTTTAAGTGAAAACCGGAGTGATTCTGCTGCGAGATCATTTTGCTCTCTGCTTTACTGCCTACGAATTGGGCCGTGGCTTCTTTAGTGAGTGGATTGCCCAACATGTGAGACAGATTAAAACTTCGTGTGATTTTTCTCGTTGAATATTTTTCATAAAATCGGCCGCAAATAAATTTCTGCTGTGTTTGGAACATTGTCTCACTCAAACATCAAGCCTCTCCAAGTCGGGATTTTCTCCCCAAAACAAGAGTTATTGCATCACTGGATATTTTCGTGTGAACATTTTAATTTGATTTTCTGACAGCTGCGGATCGACAGAAATCTCTCTCGATGAAGGACAAGGTTTGTTCAGATTTTGTGTTCATGCCCCTGAAGGGGGACCAGCGCGTGCCCCCCATGGCAACCGGAGGGGTCCCCGTGGCCGCAGCAGGTGGTGCTGCCGTCGTGGAAACGGACAGTACCGAGGTCAAATCCAAAATCGTCGTGGTTGGTGACTGTGAGTGTGGCAAGACCACGCTCATCCATAGATATGTCAAGTCCAAATTTCAAGAGGTAAGCATCAGTTTGTTCTGTTGTCTTTGGTTTAGTTTTATGTTAGTATGGTGCGTTCTTGTATAATATTTTTTTTATATATATATTTGTAAGTGTGCCATCACTGACTCCAGTGTGAGTGTGTGTGTGTGTATCTGTCTGACTGTTTGTCCGTCTGTCAGTCTGTCTGCGGGATATCTATGGGGTTGACAAGAAGCACTGCGAAAAAGATAGTCAAACTGATAGACATGAAAAAGGTTATGGTTATTATCCCTAACTCCTAAGCTCCTAAAAACTTTCTTTGCCTACATCAGTACATGTATATTTCTCGCTTTGGCCATACCCCACCCGTTTCATGTCCTTAATATACATATATCCACTTTAGTCTCAAGTCACAGACGATTCAAACGACCTTTTACAAGTACAGATGTGATCCGAGTCCGAAAGACGAGGGCACCCAGTGGCCAAGTGGACCCTTGGCGGGCTGGCGCCGCGGAGTAACTGAAACCAAGTGGTTCGGTTCCACGCGAAACTCAGTCGCGCTCGCCAAAGCTCGCCACACCCTTGTTCTGTAGTAACCTCTTGAGCTTAGACTCTGTTCAGTTATTCTATGGAATACACAGTATGCATAGCCTGTGAGAGTACTTGCGACACCCTTGTGGCTTATGTCTTGTGTGGGAGTTTGGCTGAGCAAGAGTGATTTAGAAGTACCGTACTTAGTGACTGTTGTCAAAACACGGAAGGCTAATTGCGAAGAAAACATTGTCCCTCTCAGTTACGGATAAATACGAGCCCAAAGTTGCATTGATCTTGAAAACGACGTTGTTACTGCCCTTATTTCGCCGCACACTAAATTGTTTTTCAAGCAGTTACATGAATCATGTTAGGCTGACTTGAAGTTGACATAGCGTCTTCAGTCATGATTTTTTTTTACCCTCGTAGTTAGTATTTTCTTCAAACTCGCATGTTGTTTGTGAGAGCATTTACTGCTTTAAAGAGAAACAAATTTAAACCCCAAAAAAGCTTAGAACTGTACACTTTTTGCTGCGTTAAAAAAACATGAGTGTACAGTTATTGAACTTGAGCACGAAGTAAGTTGGGTCTTCAGTCATAACGGTACGCAGGTTTCTCTGTAGAAGACTGAGTTATGACTAGAATCAGTACCCATAATGTTCAAGGGGGAATTTCATTTCTGACGTAACGGGGTTTTCCGCCCACGACTGAGCCATTACTTTTCATAGTGCGCAGGATATATCGTGTCATCTAAAGTAGATGTTATTCCGAGAAAAATGATGACACTAAGAATGCGCTTTGTATTTCCGACATAAAATCACATTTTCTTCTTCCGTTTAGTCAGTTTCATCGTTGTTCGTTTACACTATCAGCTGCATGTTTTCCTGGTAAATGTTTCAGTAACTTCTCATGATGATAAAAACACTCCTGCGGAATCTGTAATCGTACACCCAATAACGAACTGAAGTCCCAATACACGTTCGGTTTTCTCATTACCTGTATCAACAATAATACTTGGAAATCTTCGACCAGTTCTTGTAAATATTCAGTGGGTGTGTCCAAGAACGATACGTTTACTGAGGATTTGTTAATCATCTAGCAATACAAATGGGGGAGGGGAATTTGTATCCCTTATTTTGTGATGTTCTTTTTTTAAGATAGGTTAAATTTAGGAGCACAGAGCTTTGTTGTCCCTTCATATTTGTAAAATGTTTACTTGGAATGATATTGTTCTCTTCTTTAGATCTCTAAGGTCTCCAGTGACATTGTTTTTAATGAAAGCTTTGAATGTAAAAAGCTGCATACATGTATGTTACATTCACCCATACATGTATGATTGTGTCCAACACGACTGCGCATACATCCCAACTCTCTCTTTCTCTCTCTCTCTCTCTCTCTCTCTCTCTCTCTCTCTCTCTCTCTCTCTCTCTCTCTCTCTCTCTCTCTCTCTCTCTCTCAATAATCCTGATGTCTCAATGAATGGGACAGCTATTATTTGCGGTGGCCGTATTTCAAGGTAAGGGTAAATATATCCGTGTCGCGTGGTGTGACACTGAAGCTAGTTGTACACCTGTAGTACTAGTGTGATCCCCAGTGCCCATCCCACGTGTTGCAAGCCAGCAATGGCATACCTACCTCCAAGGCAAAGGGCGATGTCACACCCTCCGGGTGCGCATGACACGAATACCTGTTGCGCGCTACTGTCACGTGTCCTGTTCTTGTCTGTTTATAGTTGTCCTTCTTCAATGCCTTTGACAGTTGATTTGGCGTCCGACAAGTCAAAATTAACTCTGACTACATCCAGGAAGACTCCGATAGTTTCACGAATTATAGAACATTGCTCTCTGGGGCGGGGATATAGCTCAGTTGGTAGCGCGCTGGATTTGTATTCAGTTGGCCGCTGTCAGCGTGAGTTCGATCCCAGGTTCGGCGGAAATTTATTTCACAGAGTCAACTTTGTGTGCAGACTCTCTTCGGTGTCCGAACCTCCCCCCGTGTACACTACATTGGGTGTGCACGTTAAAGATCCCACGATTGACAAAAGGGTCTTTCCTGGCAAAATTGCTTAGGCACAGTTAATAATTGTCTACCTATACCCGTGTGACTTGGAATAATAGGCCGTGAAAGGTAAATATGCGCCGAAATGGCTGCAATCTACTGGCCGTATAAAATTTCATCTCACACGGCATCACTGCAGAGCGCCTAGAACTGTACCCACGGAATATGCGCGATATAAGACTCATTGATTGAAATCGGTGTTTGGCTGCCTATTAATGGCGGGGTAAAAATGGTCATACACATGAAACCCCACTCGTTCAAAACCACGACTGTACGTACGAAGGCGTTTCAGCCCATGAACGAAGAAGAAGAAGAAGAAACTTGCTTGAACATGCAAAATTCCATCTTCATTTCCCACTCATTTATGAGCCTGTTCATGGACTGTTCGCATTTTTGGCCAAAAGTATCCTGCACAGTGATACATTGCCTTGTGGTAACATGTACCACGAGGAACAGCACAGCTTGCCCATTGTCGAGACATCTTTGCTTGAGGTAGCCGCTTTGTCACAGACGCTCCCTTTGAGGAAACTGATGGCAGATGACAGCAATTGGAACGTGTCCACGAGATACAGTAGGCACGAGCAATGCCTAAGGGTGCGACGGTTAGCTTTTAAGATCAGTAAGACACAAAGTGACTAACGATAGATGTCACAGCAGGTGATATGTGGAGTCTGCTTCTCATCTTCAAACTTCAAAGAGAAACTCGCGACACAATTTTAGATCCTGTCATAAAGTATTTGAGAGATATATATATATATATTCACTTTGTAAATTATAGGATTTCGTTTTGGATGAAAGAGAGACTATTTTGGAGACCACAGTGCGTCTTATACTCTTGTTTTCGATAAAATATAGAAGTTCGCGTCGTAATCATGCAAATATATGCACGTGACGTCACATAAGTATTTCCTGAGTTTTACTTTTAGTGTGACTGGCTCTTGTAACGCGACAGACGGGCTTAATACTCAGGGGAAAAAAGAGGACTCGTAAAACCGAAATTGCGGGGAGATGGGACCATAATAAAACGTCAACGGGGCATAAAACGTCCAGGCACCACATGAGTAATTGGCGCAGGGTGCAGGAGCCATGATGCATGTAACATGTGCACCATACAGGGACCTGCGTTGGATCAAAGATCTTGTAGGCTACGCTCTTAGCGTAGCCTACAAGATCTTTGGTTGGATGTACGCACGAGGTCTGCGCAGCTTTAAAAACTGATGGGCGATTTGCCCACTGATGCTCTACATGCACTGATTCATTTAATTATAGCTGGTTCCAGGCAGATTGTTTTTCGTGGGGTGATGGGGGGGGGGAGGGGCTACCGAGGGGGTTGAAGGGGTGGAAGAGGGGAAGGGGCACTGAAATCACTTGCAGCATAATTGCGTTGGTCTTTTCTGCCCTTCTGTCGCTAACATTTTCAATGTTTGGCTGCGAAATGTCAAACGAGGAAGGGAAATATCATAACATGTAAACGCTTCCTGTACCACATATTTTGCAGCGAACTAAACGTTCAGCGTGTTTTTAGTCCACGAGAGAACATTTTTAGCAATGAACTGTAGCTGACGTTTTAATATGCTTTGGTTCTATCTATAGGCTTTCGTTGCCAGTCGACGGGCGCTGTGGCGGGGTGGTAAGACGCCGGCCTCTTAATCGGAAGGTCGAGGGTTCGAATCCCGGCTGCGGCCGCCTGGTGGGTTAAGTGTGGAGATATTTCCGATCTCCCAGGTCAACTTATGTGGAGACCTGCTAGTGGCTTATCCCCCTTCGTGTGTACACGCAAGCACAAGACCAAGTGCGCACGGAAAAGATCCTGTAATCCATGTCAGAGTTCGGTGGGTTATAGAAACACGAAAATACCCAGCATGCTTCCTCCGAAAGCGGCGTATGGCTGCCTAAATGGCGGGGTAAAAACGGTCATACACGTAAAATTCCACTCGTGCAAAAACACGAGTGTACGTGGGAGTTTCAGCCCACGAACGCAGAAGAAGAAGAAGTTGCCAGTCATTAGCATTCTTGAGTTAAAACGAGCGAGGGGTGGTTGCATAACAAAACAAGTCCCTCAATGGCCAACTTGCTGCCACTGGGGTCGTTAGTGGAATTTGAATTTCATTCAACGATTGAGAGAAAGTGTCGCATTTTCAGTTGAACGGTCAATCGTGGGACATACTTTGCGGAGTAATTAATTCTACCTTGGCTGTGACCCTTTGCTGAAACAGACGGCCTAATTTTTGAGCCTGTGCTGTCGAACGTTTTGCGATCAGTGCTCCTTTTCAATAAAGCCACGGTAGTGTAAATGCACTGTATAATGAACAAGGTGAAGTGTTTTAATTTAGTTTAGCTCCTCTAAAAGCTGCCTGTTTGATGAACTTGATTGAAATTTCAGCCACACATGATCGCTACGGTTAGTTATGAGTTACACACAACGGATTCATGTTTGACCTGCCAGTAATTGCTTTTACCCATCATTAAAGTAAACTTGATAGATAAAGCATGCTTGCTGCGGTCTGCTTGTATTTTTGACATCTGCATAGCAGCTGCTTGTTCATATTTTAAAAACAGGATGCGTCTGTTTTTATGCAGCATTCACGATCAACAGAGTAACAATTTGCTTTGTTTTTCTTTCTTTCTGCAATTTTTTTTAAATACGACAAAAATACTCTGTAATAAAGATATGAGCGAACACATTTCAGATTCGGATAACTTTCTGGAAAGTTCTCTGCAAGTTCGCTGACACTTTGAACTGAGCTTCTCGGCAACATTCTTTTCTGGCATAGTGACAGCTTCACAGAGCGAAAGGGTAGTGCGGTTAGAGCAAAATAATGGTGTCTGCAGGATCAGTTTCAGCGTGTCTGCGCGCTCCCTGTTCCACTCCACTCCTTCAAGCACGTGCATCGCACAACCACTTGAAAAACAGATTTTTGCTGCGCTGTGAAAGTTTACACCGTCTCCGAAAAGCATTAAAAAAACAAAAAGAGAAAGAAAATAATTATGAGCAACGGGTGGAGAGCAAGGAGCGGGGTGAAGCCATGGAGTGATTGAGTGTGCAACAAAATGCACGGGAGTGGTGAGAAGGGAGGACTTGACAAGAAATTAAAAAACAAAAGTCAACAAGAGAGAGAAAGAGAGAGAGAAACTCAGTAAGGGGGAGGACGGTTGAAGTTGAAAACTGACAAAAATTAGG
>NC_090256.1:85392334-85397334 GCF_037325665.1 Littorina saxatilis | reverse complement strand
TACAAATTAAACAGTAAATTAGTTGTGTGTGTTTCAAACCACAAAAAACATAAGAAAGCAACTTCCAGCAGCGAACAAGGACATATTTTGGACATATGTCGTTACATGAGGAACGTCTATGCTATGGGGGCAAAACAAATTGAAAACATTCCAATACCTCAGATTAAGTCGTAGAGAAAGTGTCTCTAAAGAGTAAAAAGAACAACCTCTGTAGTGAAATGAAACATCGTACTTTGAGATCATTCTAAATGTATGGATCCCCCAACCACACAAAAATAAAAAAATAAATCAAATAAAAGCCAAGAACTTCACACCAAATTTCAAAAGAAGTTAATTTGACTGAATTTTTTTTTTAAATAAAAAAATAAATCCCTGCGCTTAGAACTGTACCCACGGAATACGCGCGATATAAGCCTCATATTGCTTGATTGATTGATCTTGCTCCTTAGCCAGGAAGTAAAAAGACACCTCTGTCGGCCGGAAGTCGTGAAGTGTCCACGCGGCTTTGACACGCCCAAGTGGCTCTCGATGCCAAGCGGTCAGCTGGACGCTATGGAGCTCGAGTGGTCAAATTAGTGACCATTACCTTTTCTGCCCTGGTTTAGAGTCAAAAGTAAGGGTTTAGCGAGTACACACGGCAAGCTAGCTTTGTTTAGTACTCTTGCTGCTTGGTGGTGTTGGTTTTGTCAATGCAGGCTCTGAGAGAGAGAGAGAGGGAGAGAGAGAGAGAGAGAGAGAGAGAGAGAGAGAGAGAGAGAGCACACACACACACACACACACACACACACACACACACACACTTCCGGAAGAACTTTAACAACTCGGGTGACAGTCCAACTTTTTTTCATTCAACTGCAATGGCCGTTTCTACAAAAGAGACACAAATGGGGTTGGGCGAGAGAGAAATCCCTTGAGATTGAATGAACGGAAAGGAACAAGCCATCGGACGGAAGGAGAGAAGTTGAATTACACGTGTGATTTACTCAATTTAATTTCCGGTCAGACTGCTTGTTTGTCGCAAAACAGAAAACCGTCGTTATTTTTCCCATCAGGATCCAAGCCTGACCCCTGAGACCCCTGTTGTGTCTGAAATTAAAACTCTGGATTAACCGCATTGCAACGGCCACATATCTTCCCCTCGTTTTGCCACGGTCATTGTCCGAGCTGAAAATTGACCAGTCGAGCGGAGACCCTTACTGTCGAGGCTTTTGTACGAGAGCTTGAAGTACGATTAGCCCAGACTGGCAAGACTTGTTGTCCCAGACTGGACCATAAGAACGTGGAATTAAAGGCGGGTCTCTTCTTTGACTTTCTAGGGTTTATTCGTTATTTATTCGTCAGGGGAGTAACATTTTTGTACGAAATGTTTACTCGGAACTCACCTGTCTTGGGGAGTAATTTTCTTGTGCAATGGGGGAGTGCTTTTTTCGTAAAGGGAGTAACTTTTTCGTACGAAATTTTTACTCCGGAGTAAAAATCTCGTGGGAGTAATTTTCTCGTGTTACACCGGCAGGACACTGAAACGAAACCAGGAATACTGCTTTGTCCTGCAAGCTTTCTGTGAGGTTTTCCAGGCTAGGAAGAGGAACAAAGTGGCCATGAGTTGCCCCCCCCGGTTCGCTAAGTGAACATACGCTGTGCGCTGCGACGTCAGTGTGTTTGCTGGTCGTAATGTACTTGAAAGCTCACTCTTTTTTGATCATACAGAATGAAGATCAAAGCTGTGGAGGCAGTATTGAGGTAGTCGTCAGTCTTGGCCTAATGGTCGTCAGTAAACGGATAGGGGGGACATATTCGGTATGTAGAACAGGATTGACCAGAGACTGGACTGACTGTCATTAGTTTACATGTATACTTCTCTTGGCACCATAAAGTGTGGACTCCCCTACTGTCTTTAACGAGTCTTCACTGCCGCTCTGACGGTCTATGACAACCGTATGTTAGATTAATAATAATAGTATCCCATTTGTCCCTGGACTTGAATTTGAATATAAGGACTAATTTTGACTTTATTCCATTGATATGCAGATGTGTTGTCAATCTGTTAGAACAGAAATATGTAGGTTCCCAAGAGATTCATAGTGTACAATAAATAATCCTTTACAAGGTAATACTCCCCAAACCGAAAAGCTTGTCCTTACTATTCGCAGAATAATATAATATCATCTTTTCGAGCACAATTTTAAAGTATGTAAGAAATGTGACGGAGCCCTTACGCGTTACAATTTGGACACTATAAAACGCGAAGGTCTACAGGACCGTCCAGAAACACCAGCCACGGGGTTGCGCGGGGTTGGTTGTCCGGTCTACAGGACCGTCCAGAAACACCAGTCACGGGGTTGCGCGGGGTTGGTTGTCCGGTCTTGCCCGTCTGGTCTTGCCCTATGTCCTTCGCTGACCCTCCATTGAAGCATCTATCTGCGTACTTATCCTGTCGTGAAAGTGGACACGGGGGTTGCAGAGGACGATAATATAACGTAGCATGACGGTTGCAGGAATGACAAACACTTGGGTGTCACCCTCTCTCTCTGACCTTTGTGCACTGGCAAGCAAGTGGCATGATATTTGTTAGACTTATGTGTTTCACTTCTATGTTCAAGGCTTGTGACCCAGCACCAAGCATTGTTCATTGTGTTTATATACTTTGTTGTCTTTGCAGCAGATAACTATCAAGTGTAACCGTGTACGCGAAAACGGGGCGGTTAACAATTCGAATTTGAAATTGCTACTTCAGCAGCTGGCTTATTCTGGACTGTGGAATGCGAAACATGCTTGAGCTACTGTTTCCACATCTGTTACTTTGCAAATATATAACGGTTGACATCCATTCCTCTTCTTTTACGCCCATATACTTTTTTCTCGCTCTCGTAACGCCGTATATTCACTCTGTCGCCCTTTGCTGCGGAATGTAAACCATGCCAAGGGTGGCCTACTTACCCGGGTCGTATAGTCATTCGTTATCCGTCACACGGTATGTGGCTGTCTGACAATGTGACAGGCCTACGTAACAATCATATGGATGGCTGCTTTCCCCCTACCCCCATTTTTCTGGCTTCACATTGCAATATTTTGTGTGTGGGCATATATATGCAATGCATATGTTGACGTTTCATAATAATACTGTAATACCCTTGTTTTGAAGATTTGTGTTCACAAAAGTTCACCAACCTTCGCCCCAAGGTTTGAATCATTAGCATTGACCTCCTAAAAAGGAAAAACACAAGCTTACATAAGATTAACTTTAACCAAACAAAGCACATGATGGTGATGATGTTGGCGGTGGTTGTGAGTGTGTGTGCGTTTGTGTGTGTGTGTGTAACCTTTTTTAGTTTTGATCAAGTAATTTGTCTTCTGCGCGTGGATTACACAACTGCTGTTGAAGTCCATAACAATTATGAGCTACATAAACACTACGAGGAAGCGGTGTTGCCTTCTTATCTCAAAGACTAGCTTAAAAATCATTTTCCTCACACATTGCGCATAAATTGCTACGTTTCCGCTTCCTGTCCAAGTAAATCAACTAACCGGCACACACGCGCAGAGTGAGAGAGAGAGGTACAGAGACACTCTCAGAGAGAGACAGAGACATAGCCAGACAGACAGACAGATAGACAGAAATGAATCTGACTTTTTCTTCTTCTTTCTTTGAAATAAAAATCAGCAAAGGCAGCGAAGGAAGTCAAAGACCTTATCTGGCTTTTATCTGCGTAGTTTTTTCTCCCAAAACTGATCGAGTCTCAAAAGAGGACCTTTATTCCACAGAAGTGGGTTTACAACGTTTGTGTGGTCCGGTTTAGCAACAATAAAACAGTCACTTGCCTAAAACTGGATCGGTGAGTTCTTGAGGTTAATTTCTTGCCTTGCGGTTTTGGGCACTCATCCAAATACACCAGAATTTCGCCTGTGCAAGAACGGCAGATGTATGCATGCTCGCGCGTGTTTATATTTAATGCTGAGGCAATAGAGTAAGTACGGAAGAAGTACAAGAAAGCACACAGCCTGACTGACCAGGCACAGTACGCCACTAAATGATTTTGTTTCAGTGACCAAGGGTCCTAAAATATACCTGCTCTTGCTTTTTTTGAATGTTGCGTCGTCGATGATTAAAGACTAGAAGAGAATACTAATGGCACACGAGACATTTCTTGTGATCATTCGGTGCACGAAGGTTTTAAGAACAAAAAATCTGCTTCATTTCTTGCAGTCTTTGATGACTCTCAATTTGTTTTTTCAAACGAACAGTCTTGAAGTCTTTTATTTCGCGTTATTAATTTTCTCCGATTTCTTTTCTTTTGTCTTTTTTTTTCTCTCTTTTTTTGTCAAGGAAGAAAACGCTGCTTTCTTCTCTTCTTGCTTTTACGCCCGGCTTTCGTTTCCTTTTTGGTTCTTTTTTGTGTGTGTGCATTTTCTGACTCTCAAACGCTGTTCTTGTTTGTCCTTTTTGCTCTACCTCTCTGCATCTTTTTGCTCTACCTCTCTGCATCTTTTTGCTCTCCCTCTCTGCATCTTTTAGCAAGTGTCGGCGCACAGTGTCAAAGGTATACAGGCCAAGAAATGTGTACTGTTTACGCAACACTTACCTGCTGTGACATATGCACAAGTACAGACTGTCTAGACGCCCGAGCAACCCACACTGAAACGAGAGAAATGGTGAAGCTGGGGGGGGGGGGCAGATGTAGGGGGGGGGGGGGGATAGTTGCAAGAATAGCTATGATGCATTTGGTGCACTGCCAATATCTCAAGAATGATTATGCATGCAATGCTTTTCATGACATTCCTTGGCACAAAAAAGACTTGAAGGTGGCATGAAAACATGCAGTGTCTGTGCATCAAGAAACGTGCACTTTCCCACCATCCATACAGTCGTATTGTATTGGC
The DNA here is from genome assembly GCF_037325665.1 of Littorina saxatilis. NCBI lineage: Eukaryota > Metazoa > Mollusca > Gastropoda > Littorinimorpha > Littorinidae > Littorina > Littorina saxatilis. The sequence continues at coordinate 85,392,456 of NC_090256.1, read as the reverse complement.
ACAAAAAAGACTTGAAGGCGATATGAAAACATGCAGTTTCTGTGCATCAAGAAACGTGCACTTTCCCACCATCCATACAGTCGTATTGTATTGGCACAAAAAAGACTCAGGTGATATGAAAA
>NC_090256.1:85214834-85389834 GCF_037325665.1 Littorina saxatilis | reverse complement strand
CACCCGCACACTCCCCTTCCTGTAACGTGGAGTTTGAGGCAATTGCTGGTGACCTTCCTTCTGTTTCTAGTTCTGCATTACCGGACAGACACCCGCACACTCCCCTTCCTGTAACGTGGAGTTTGAGGCAATTGCTGGTGACCTTTCTTCTGTTTCTAGTTCTGCATTACCGGACAGACACCCGCACACTCCCCTTCCTGTAACGTGGAGTTTGAGGCAATTGCTGGTGACCTTTCTTCTGTTTCTAGTTCTGCATTACCGGACAGACACCCGCACACTCCCCTTCCTGTAACGTGGAGTTTGAGGCAATTGCTGATGACCTTCCTTCTGTTTCTAGTTCTGCATTACCGGACAGACACCCGCACACTCCCCTTCCTGTAACGTGGAGTTTGAGGCAATTGCTGATGACCTGTCTTCGTGTTTTACAGCTATTTCTCCCGCGTCTGGGTCGAGTTGGGGGGGGGGGGGGGGTAACACCAAAAAAGGCGCAGCTAAACAGCGGATTCAGCACATTAATTACAGTCCGCTGGTAGCTTTTCAATGACGTTAAAAACGGGAGTTGAAACGCTTATTTATAAACAAAGCGAAACAGAAGTGTGGAATATGCACATTTGATAATGTTGGTGTGTCTTTTGAATAAAAATGAATCCACGGGAATTGAAAAGTTTGTTTCTCAGGATAGAGGTCTCTTGGTTTGACAAATGAGCCTGTACCAGAGACACAGACTAGACATGCTATAAAGATATATATATATATGTTTTTGCCTGCACTTGGAAAGCTTAAAAACTTGTGGTAAATTGCAAAATGCGGTCCCTTGCGCTTGACAAATTAGACTGCACGTATGAAACTTAAACTTGTGGTGAATTCCGAAATAGGGTCTTGGCCAGGAGACAGGGCCGGGATTTTCTGTCAGCTGGACCTGCGAATGTAGGAACGAGAGTGACTATTCAATGTATTTATTTTTCTGTTCTAGTTCATGTTTTTGCCAACGTTGCATCACGTTTTAATCTTAAAGATTTAAAGCCCCCCCACCCCCACCCCCCACCCCCCAACTCTCTATGGCAAGAAGTGTAGAATCCCCTATGGTGCCTTATTCATCATGATGTAGTGAGTGCCTGACTTGGCTGTGACAGAAACAGATACATATCACTCCTCGTCTGTGTCGGAAAATAGAAACATGTCAGCAGGGACACGATGATTGACAGTCGACGTGTGTATGTTAGAGCCCCCGAGACTATGGTATAAAACATATCAGCAGGGACACGGTGATTGACAGTCGACGTGTGTATGTTAGAGCCCCCGAGACTATGGTATAAAACATGTCAGCAGGGACAGGTGATTGACAGTCGACGTGTGTATGTTAGAGCCCCCGAGACTATGGTATAAAACATGTCAGCAGGGACAGGTGATTGACAGTCGACGTGTGTATGTTAGAGCCCCCGAGACTATGATATAAAACATATCAGCAGGGACACGGTGATTGACAGTCGACGTGTGTATGTTAGAGCCCCCGAGACTATGGTATAAAACATGTCAGCAGGGACACGGTGATTGACAGTCGACGTGTGTATGTTAGAGCCCCCGAGACTATGGTATAAAACATGTCAGCAGGGACACGGTGATTGACAGTCGACGTGTGTATGTTAGAGCCCCCGAGACTATGGTATAAAACATATCAACATGTTGTTTGTCTCGCGTCGGTATGTAGGTTCGTGCTTTTAGAAGTTATCGACTGACTTTTATGGACCTGACTCAGCAGAATGAAAAGTATATTTATCTCAGCCATAGTGTGGCGTCTATATCGTCTATTTGATTGATTTTTCGTTGCTTTAGACTCGTACAACCTCAATCGATCATCCGGGGCAGCTCTCTCTCTCTCTCTCTCTCTCTCTCTCTCTCTCTCTCTCTCTCTCTCTCTCTCTCTCTCTCTCTCTCTCTCTGATGCCACGGCCTCAAGTCATGCCCGACTTTCAACATATTGAATCAAATGAGTCAAAATCAGCCTACCTACGTACTTATTCACCAACGGGACAGCGACGTTCCCTTACGCAATCTGGTTTCCACAAACTTTCAAGGCAAATAATTGTACAGGGTGATCTTTATCTTCACTCAGGGCAGAGAGTGCTGAGGTGTCGGGGCGAGCGAACAGAGTCGTAAGTTTCCCTCTAGACCCTGCCTTTCTTCCCCCTACGTTTGAATGGCTCCATTTGTTCCGTCTACTGAGCTTCTTTCATCTCCCGGGCATCAGCCTTTGATGTGTCGGGAGGCGTTACAGGTAGCATTGAGCAGCTAGCACTCAGGTAAGACTGAGGGGAGGAGAAAGGTGTATCCTCTCGGAGTCCTTGAATCCAGGAGGGATACTCTTTTGTTGTGTGAAGTCGAAGCAAATGAGATACCTGCCCTACCCTGTCCTTACTCGGGCTTCGGTGGAGCCAAAGAGAATGCTTGTAGTACTCTCGCTGACGTACTCCGTTCTGTTTGAAGAGTCGGCTGGAGACAAAGAAGCAAAAAGAGGAATGCGATGATTATCGTCAGGTGACTAACCTGAAACTGACAAAGAACTTAGTGTTTATCCCAGGACGATGGGCACTGCAGGGCTACACCCACAGACATGGGCCACACCCACAGAGATATCTCTGTGGCTACACCCTGTCCGGCGGACTGATTGCTAATCGCTTCCTGTCCATCGGACGAGAGGCAGACACAGCTAACGGGCAGTATCAAGATGTTCATACTAGCAATGTTCTCTTGGATACCAGTGCGAGAGTTCTACGCGTTCAGTAAGATACGTTTGCTCTTCGTTACTCATCGGGTATTGTTTTCGGAACTGCCTTCTTGTCCAGCGCAAAAGTATGCACATTTATTAGACAAAACAAAGGTGTTTTTTAAACAAACAATGATGAACGCAATAACATAAAATGAAGTGATCGAATAAACATTCTCCCTTTTTAAGAATTACGGTCCCCGAGTTTACAACTGCATGAACAATATTCAAAGAAGTACACACGAGTACGATAACAGATGGTAGATGGCTTCACCTGGGCTGTATCTTTGTGCTTGGCATTGACGTTCTTGGGGTTCAGCTGCTTCCTTGCGTGGTTGCTTCGATTAATTAGTTTTTGTCCCAAGAGGTTTTAATGGTGGAAAGTACCACCAGTTTTTGTGTGTGTGGCCACATCAGTTTTCAGCGTAAAACCACTAACATTTTGCCCTTGCTGATCCATTTCCGATAGAGATCTCAGATTGAAAAGTCTGGAAAATAAGTTGAACATTTCCCGCCGGACCACGTTTGATAGACCCTTTTGAGAAGATCGTAGGGTGTATTCCCCACTGTTCAGCAACGTTGTAAAGGCTGTGTCTCTACTTTTCGGAAATAGCATGGGTCCCTTTGGGTAGTTTGTGTGATAGATGTCAGGCTGGAGATTGCTGAATGTTGTACGGAATGGTCTGAACATACCGTTCGTTGAGTCAAAAGGTTGCCTGCGTGTATACGTGACTGGTTCAGTCAGTCTGAAATGTTGTGGCATTAGTCCTGACATTGTTGGCATTAGTCCTGACATTGTGTAGGAATCGGTGTGATGAACTTTTCCTGAATGTCACACTGCGTGGATGTGCTGTTTTTGTTGAGCCTGTCAGTTTCAGTATGTGTGTGTATGTGCGTGCGCGCTTGTATGTCGTATGATGTCTCTTTATTACTCGTGCCATCAACGCCGATGGATCAGAAAGTAAGGAAACATTACAGACACGAAGCTAAAACGATACCATGACAGGGATGTTGCTACAAATGTTGGTGAATCGCCGGGGTCAGGCTATCTCCAATTAGGTGGCGGGGCGACCATCCCCAACCCGGCGGGTCCCCAGGTGGCGGATAGGGGGTGTCCCTTAGATATAAGGGATTGCAGCGATATAAGTCGGGCTTGCCCGGACGAATAAGCTGTCCTGGACCAACTGGCGGTGTTCCTATCAGAGCGGGGTGGTTAACAGGTGGCACTGTTGACTAGTAAATGCCCTATGTGCTCATACGGGTTCATCACGCGGGTAAGAGGCGCGTTAAAACCCCGCTACCTGTGCTCCCAGGTAAGGTCCCTGACCAGGAGCTAAGGGTGGGGTAACCCCGACAGAAACCTCTAGTGCTGAAGTCGGCGGTACTGAGCGAGACAGCGCACTTTAACGGATCACAGTACCACGCACACCATCGCCATGAATACACGCAGAGACCAAACCAATCGAAATGGTGCTCGCCCTGTGAGGACCCCCCAGGCAGGTGCAGCGCCGGGCTCCGTGCCTCAAAGGAGCCCACCCTCAGCTACTGGAGGTCCCTTCGTCTTGTCCTGTGGAGCCAGGGGACGAGCAAGAAGAGCAACTGGCCAAAAACCAAGCAAGGTCAAGGAGACCCCTGACATCAACATCATGCAATGGAATGCAGAAGGGGTCAGCAACAAGAAGGAAGAACTCGAACACTTTCTTCATAAGAACAGTATCAACATCTGCTGCCTACAGGAAACACACCTGCAAGAGGGGAAGCCGTTCAAGATCAGAGGCTACCAGGTGTTTTCAAATGGACGGAAAGGGAGAGCAAAGGGAGGAGTGATGACACTGGTGAGAAACAACATCAACGCCACTGAAGTCAAGAAACTTACAGGCGAAGCTGAGTACATAGAAGTCAAGGTCATTATCCAAGACAGCACATTTAACATCGTCAACTACTATTGCCCCGATGACAAGATGCTGTCCCTTGACACTATCCAGGTCCCAGACAGCGGCTTCCTCATCGCTGGAGACTTCAACAGCCGGTCCCAGAGTTGGGGATACAGCAACATGGACAACAGAGGAGAAGAAGTTGAAGCCTGGCAAGATGAACACCACCTTATCCTTGCAAATGACCCCACTGACACACATACCTTCTACTCGCGCCGCTGGCACACTACCACAACTCCAGACCTGGCCTTCTGCACCGATGACATCCACAGAAAGATCAGCAGAAAGGTAGAAGAACAGCTCGGAGGTAGTGACCATCGCCCAGTCGTCCTTACCATGCGTGCTAAAGCACCAGAACACTCGCAACACCCGCGATGGAACTACAAAAAGGCCCAGTGGGGCTTGTTCAGCGTACGCACCAACGAGCTGACAAAGGGCATAGAAGTTACAGATAGGAACATCAACAATGTAGTCAAAGACTTCAACAACAGTATTTCCCAGGCAGCCAAGGAGTGCATACCCAATGGCGCAAGAAAAGACTACACCCCTTATTGGACAAGTGAGCTGCAGAAGGCGCATGATGCTCTGACAGAAGCAAGAAGAGAGGCTGAAACCAACCCCAGCCAGGAGAACAACATCAAGCTCCAAGAAAGAAAAGCAAAGTTCTTGCGAACCAAGCTGGAGAGCAAAAGAAGAAGTTGGAGAGAGAAAACAGCAAGCCTCAACATGGAGAAAGACACAACAAAGCTTTGGAAACTGACAAAGGCCCTGAACGACGAAAGCACCAAAGGCCAGAAGATCACCCTGGAAAATGAAGGAAACACTCTTACAGGAAGGGCTGCCGCCAACAATTTTGCAACAGCATATGCAGCAGAAAGTAATACCACCATACCCCAGCACCGCCAGAAAGAGATACGACAGGAAGAGAAGGAAAGAACAGCAGGAGAAAATGAGGTACCAGACGCCATGCATACTGACATCAGCCTGGCAGAAATGAAGAAGGCCATCAGGAAGTTGAAGAAAAAGAAGTCTCCAGGACCTGACAACATCACAAACGAAATGCTTCAACATCTAGGAAACACCGCGCTTCAGAAGCTACTAGATATATACAACCTCAGCTGGAAGCAAGGCCAGGTACCGCAGTGCTGGAGAGAAGCCACAATGATTCCCATCCTCAAACGTGGCAAAAACAAAAGCAAAGCCCAAAGCTACCGTCCCATCAGCTTAACAAGTTGTGTCTGTAAGACCATGGAGCGCATCATCAATCAGCGCCTACAACTCTACCTGGAGACACAGAGCATCATTGCCCCAGAGCAAGCTGGCTTCAGACAGTACAGAAGCACAGAAGATCAAACGACCCACCTCTCACAGGTCATAGAGGATGCTTTTCAGGCCAAGAAGGCTGTCCTGGCAGTGTTTATTGATCTACAGAAGGCATTCGACAAGGTCTGGAAGGATGGTCTTCTAGTAAAACTCCTACGGTGTGGCATCAGAGGCAACATGTTCCAGTGGACCAAGTCCTACCTTCACAATCGAAGAGCCAGAGTGTCGGTAGATGGTCGCTGTGGCCAGAAGGTGTTACTGAGGCAGGGAGTTCCCCAGGGAGGCGTCCTCTCCCCCTCTTTGTTCATACTCTTCATCAACGACATTGTAGCAGAACTACCAAGAGGTGTCCACGCAGCGCTTTACGCAGACGACCTGGTACTCTGGTGCAGCGAGGAGTATGCAACCACAGCAACATACAGAATACAGATCGCCCTAGAGAGTGTTGCAGCATGGGCTGAAAGCTGGTGCGTAACAATCAACAGGGAGAAGTCAACCGCCACTCTTTTCACACTGTCAACAAAAGCCAAACCTGGAAAACTTACCCTGGGAAATACCACACTAAAGTACGAAGACCAACAGACGTACCTTGGTGTCACCTTTGACAAGAAAATGACCTGGAAACCTCACATCAACCAGGCAGAGGGAAAAGCCAGAAGGAAGCTCAACATCTTAAGGAAACTGGCAGGAACTACATGGGGCGCAACTGACAAGATTCTGAAATCAGTTTACCAAGGTACTGTAAGACCACACCTCGAGTACGGGTCCAACTCTTGGATGACAGCTGCGAAGACGCATCTACAGACCCTGGACAAAGTCCAAAACCAGGCACTTCGACTAATCACAGGTGCCATGAAGACAACACCTATAGTGAAGATGGAAGAAACATCTAGCATCCCACCACTTGCCAAGAGAAGAGAGCAGAAGGCAATGCTTCAGGCCAACAAATTCAGATGCTCAGAGAACCACCCAATGAAAGAAAGGCTCCAAACGCTATCATCAGGCAGACTAAAAAGATCAAGCTTTGCTGTGGAGGCCAGAGCACTGAACAGGAAGCACCAAGAAACCCTCCCTAACCAGGTCATTCTCATCTCCTTCTCCCTCGACGCCCCACCTTGGGAAGATAGAGAAGAAACTGTCACTGTCCAAACAACAATACCCCACATCAACAACAAAGGTGAACATAGCGACCAAGCCTTGAAAGCCCTGACGTTGGCAACGCTTGAGGAAAGATACCCTGATGATGCCTGGATCCGGGTGTATACGGACGGCTCAGCCACAAATGCCGTCAAAAGTGGAGGAGCTGGGGTCCACATCCAATACCCCGGTGGAGAACGGACGGAAGAGACGCTTCCGACCGGCCTTTACTGCACCAACTACAAGGCAGAGGTAGACGCTCTCATTCAGGCAGCACACACCATCGCGACAAGAGCAGACCACAACACAAATGTCGTCTTCCTAACAGACGCCCTCTCTGTGCTGCAAGCCTATAACAGTGACAGTCAACCCTCATTGAAGAAGGCCCTCAACAACATCAAGAGCCTACGGACAGTGCTTCAGTGGATCCCCTCACACTGCGGCATAGAGGGAAATGAGAAAGCCGATGACCTGGCAAAATCCGGTGCAAAAAAAGAACAAGAAGACAACGCCGTGAGCCTTGCCGAGCTAAATACCATCACTAAAGCCCTGTTCCGAACCCCGGCTCAAAAAGACAGCCTTCACCTGCTCACAAGACCAGAGCAGGTTACCATCTTTAGGCTGCGAACAGGGCACAACAGGCTGAACAAACACCTCCACTCAAAGCTGAAAGTTGTGCCATCCCCGATGTGTCCCTGTGGAGAAGCAGAGCAGGACACCCACCACATCCTACAAGACTGCGGGAACTTCCAGTTGTTGAGAAGGAAGATGTGGCCGGAGCCGACCCCCATCCAGGATAAGCTGTACGGCACGGCGGCGTCCCTGCAGATGACCACTACATTTCTAAATTGGACTGGTCTCCACGTGTAGCGGCAACAAGAAGAAGAAGAAGAAGAAGAAGTTGGTGAATCGGTCAAATGTCCTGACCTCATCAACGTGACATGGATGGGACATTTGACCGGCTTCATGAATTGCAATGGGACATTTTTTACCTGAAGTTGAAACGATACCGGATACGTCTCCTCAACACCGTGTTCCCAAAATGTATCAGTCGCTGTTATAGTCATCTTACATCAAACTGTTATAGTCATCTTACATCAAACTGTTATAGTCATCTTACATCAAACTGTTATACCCACTTACACATCTCTTGCATGCAGCGGGGACTATGATCATCGCAGCACAACGCTCAGTGCCAGATCACCGCGGTTTGAGTCATGCCTGGTTTGCAGCAACTCGACAGTGTTTATTTATCACCAGGTAACGCTGTCAGGTCGGGTCTGGTGATGCTTGATTACATTGTCAGTTACCTGTGTGTGTGCCAGACAGACCGAGACGTTGGGGAGAAGGGAGTAGGGATTGGAGAGAGAGAGACACAGAGAGAGACAGAGAGAGAGAGACAGAGACAGAGAGAAAGAGACAGAGAGAGAGAGATAGAGAGAGACAGAGAGAGACAGAGAGAGAGAGACAGAGATAGAGAGAGAGACAGAGAGAGACAGAGAGAGAGAGAGACAAAGAGAGACAGAGAGAGACAGAGAGAGAGAGACAGATAGAGAGAGAGAGACAGAGAGAGAGCGAGAGAGAGAGACAGATACAGAGACAGAGAGAGAGAGAGAGAGAGAGAGACAGAGAGAGACAGAGAGAGAGAGAGAGGATGAGGATCGAGGTGACGAGAGTGCATTTATTACGTCAGCGCACCCAACTTGACTTCGTTTGCAGAGCAGTAATGTTGAACAAGGCAACACAATTACAACGTTACTCCATGTGTCTGTGCTATCCTTAGCACCAAAAAAGCCTTTGTAATGCGGGCTTTCTTTATTTCTTTCTTTATTTGGTGTTTAACGTCGTTTTCAACCACGAAGGTTATATCGCGACGGGGAAAGGAGGGAGATGGGATAGAGCCACTTGTCAATTGTTTCTTGTTCACAAAAGCACTAATCAAAAATTTGCTCCAGGGGCTTGCAACGTAGTACAATATAACCTTACTGGGAGAATGCAAGTTTCCAGTACAAAGGACTTAACATTTCTTACATACTGCTTGACTAAAATCTTTACAAAAATTGACTATATTCTATACAAGAAACACTTAACAAGAGTAAAAGGAGAAACAGAATCCATTAGTCGCCTCTTACGACATGCTGGGGAGCATCGGGTAAATTCTTCCCCCTAACCCGCGGGCGGTTACCGTCTCGACTTTTACAGAGGAATGATAACGAGAGGTGGTTTCAGTAGCTGAACTTAACTCTGCATCTATGCTCCTAATTGGCGTCAAAAAGAGTTTATACGAGTCTTCGATGTGGCTGGGGGGAAAGGGCTGAGAACCTCCTCATGTTTTGTTTTTAATTCCATAGTTCTAGCAGGCATTAAAAGTGTACAGTTTTGACGACAAAGGAGCATCACCAGGTACCAGAGTCCTAGAGAATTCAGTGCAGCAAAGAAGCCTAATAATTGCTGTACCATGAGAGAAACGCATACATAATTATGGTCCAGAAACACCTACATACGATCTAGTCTGAAGACTTTGCACCGAAGAAACACAAACGATTGCAGAGGTGTGCACACAGGCTGCTGATAATTACCACTGACCCGTGGTGCCATCTGTTATTGCCCAGGGCTCAGTGTCTCGATCTGACGCCTTTTACAATAAACCCTTTCACCTCTCATTTGTCAGGACTTGGGACTCTTGGGAATTGCGGCAACAGACGGTGTGTCGGATTAGTAGATCCTTCAGTTGAGGAGTAATTCCCTTTCCGGCGAATTGTGTATGGCGGCTGGATGGTACATTTTAATTGCTGTTCGTATTTTGTTGTTTTGTTTTTAATTTCATTCTCTTTTTGGCTCACGTAAGTCTAGCCTATGCGATCGTAACTTTGTCTGTCTGTGCGTGCGTGCGTATGTGCGTGCGTGCGTGCGTGCGTGTGTATGTCTGTGGTAGAAACTCAAACATTTGAAGACGTCACATTACATTGACGTCACATTATGACGTAAGAGGGTTAGACGTCACGCGAAGGAAGTACTGAAAGTCTCGGTCATTATTATTTTGAGCGGGCCGAGACTAGTTGGCAGTCGTGTCCCTGTAAGTAGGCTACATGCAGACAGACAGATCTAGATCTAGTGTCTCGCTTTCTTGCACAGTTTCACCTATGCTCTTTCTGTGTGTGTGTGTGTGTGTGTGTGTGTGTGTGTGTGTGTGTGTGTGTGTGTGTGTGTGTGTATGTGTGACGGAGTGATTGAGTTTGTGTTACTGTTTGTCGATTTCTTACGTGAGCCTTGATGGCTTCGCCTCTTGTTTTCTTATAAATTCGAATGTTTCAGGATCGAAGTAGGACTATGGGGAACTCCGACAGCTATTGGGGTCGGGTTAACAAAGAATATTACTAGAGAGGGGCAAAAAGGTTAAAATAAGGTTAAAATGATGAGGTTTTTTTTTATTACGACTTAATAATTTTTTCATTCCATGGCTGTGAATGATAGTTATACAAGTTTCTGTCTGTTCCCGTGTTTTTGGTTCGAATAACTATGGTAGATTTTGATTGGGAGAGCTGTAACTTTAGCCTTTGCTCTCGCTGGAACTTTACGAAGAACTTCTGAGAGAATAATTGCAATTTAGTCCTTGGAATCAGCATTCAAACTTCTCTGTAACTCTGTAACAACATTTCTCCATGTGCCTCCGGAACAATATTCGCCCAGTACGTACTGGAACATGCTTCAAGTCAGCCTCATGGCTGTATTTACAATTAAACTAGCAAAAATATCAACTGTGTTAGAATGTCAGTACCCCCATTCAGATTCAAGCATTGTCTTACCCCCTACAGATTCAAGTTTTTTTTGTGTACAACATGCAAAGAACAGTCTAGATATATTTCACTGCGCACTTTCCCATGTAGGTTGACTAACGGCTGTTGCAAACTGTATTTTTTTTTCGCACTGCTGCATCTAGAACATAACCCCGTGCACATTTTATATTTTAAGAACTCGTCAAGCCTCCACAGTAAAAGTGCCACACAAGTTTGTGCTTATTTTGCTAGCTGATGACTTTAACATTTCATGTCTTGGCGAAGTGACAAAATTTTTTCTCTCTTTTATTTGCTCAAAGTCTGCCCAAACCTGTTTTCAGTCACAGAATCAGTGCTAGTTATCTTTCCTGGGGGGTGGGGGAGGGGCGTGAAGTTTCTTCACAATTTCAGGTCTCGGCGTTCAGAAAGCAGCTTGCACATTTTATCTGTGTACTCTCCGGCAGGAACATAATCTTCATACCAAGGCATTTGCGTTTGTGTTGCACTGGGAAAGCAAGGCCAAAATTATAATTATTCTGAGTCTGTGAGCAGACCAGTAAACTAATGGTGGAGGGGAAGCGAAAGAAGCAATAGTCAGAATCGAGTTTCACTCTTGGTTTTTTTTGGTACCTGATCTTTCAAACACTCTACTCGAGCATTGAAATGTAAAGCACGAGTCTGTGTCGAAATGAAGGGGTTTCCGGGGCCAGCTTTAGTAGTGTTGATGGCTATTCTGCCAAAGAAACGTTGAAGGTGACGTCAAAAGGGGAGTGACGGCTGCTTAATCTATCACCATCAACGGCGCCACAACCCACAGTTTTCAGCCACTTCATATCGGCGGTGAACCTTTACACTTGTCTGCTAACATGATGAGTGTGCCCTTCCACTACAAGAGCCCCTCAGAAAATTCAGTGTCTTCTCTGACGTTGCCAAGAAAGTTCTGACGTCACTTTTTGATGCACTAAAATTTTCAGTGCAGCATGGATATATCTATATCTATATACGGCTTGTGTGTGTGTGTGTGTGTGTGTGTCTGTCTGTCTGTCTGTCTGTCTGTCTGTCTGTCTGTCTGTCTGTCTGTCTGTGTGTGTGTGTGTTCACGATGCACGACCAAAGTTCTCGATGGACCTGTTTCAAATTTGGTGGGCATATTCAGGTACACCCCGGACACAATCTGGTCGATGAAAATTTTCAACACGTGCTCTCAGCGCGCAGCGCTTAACCGATTTTGGTTTTTCTGTACATCCATTCCCAGTAACTCTTCCTTATCTTCTCCGGTGTTTTGCGCGTTTATCTCCCTTCCTTCGTGTGGCGTCAATTGCGTACAATGCGCCGCCGGGTATTCGGCTCTACTTCTTCCGGCGAAGCGGGTATTCATCTAGTATATATATAAGTGGGCTGCCACTTGAAATTCTTTGTTTGGCTTTTCTTTTCCTTGATGTGCATATCGGTAATGCTATGAACTTACTTATTTGGTTGAGGCTTGTAAGCCGATGTTTTGATTGCAGCATCGGCCGATCTGACTTGAGGTAGTTTGTGCATTCTGTGTAGTGCTTCATGGTAAGAAGCAGTATTCTGTTGTGACTTGCGGTTTGCTTGATTAGTATCCTTACACCGGCACGGTTGGCCTAGTGGTAAGGCGTCCGCCCCGTGATCGGGAGGTCGTGGGTTCGAACCCCGGCCGGGTCATACCAAAGACTTTAAAATTGGCAATCTAGTGGCCGCTCCGCCTGGCGTCTGGCATTATGGGGTTAGTGCTAGGACTGGTTGGTCCGGTGTCAGAATAATGTGACTGGGTGAGACATGAAGCCTGTGCTGCGACTTCTGTCTTGTGTGTGGCGCACGTTATATGTCAAAGCAGCACCGCCCTGATATGGCCCTTCGTGGTCGGCTGGGCGTTAAAGCAAACAAACAAACAAATTATCCTTACAGTACGAGTAACAAAGTCATATCAAGGCTGATGTGTTCTTAATGCTTCGAGTACACGCCTGCAGTCAGGATAAAGGCGTTCTGAATACACTTGTTTCAGACTTAATGGTCAAAGCTGGTAGAGCATTACGTAAAGTCAGTATTAGGACTACCTATGCTCTACAGTAGATCACGTGATGAAACCTGCAGGGAACTGCCTCAGAACGTACACGCACAACACAGACATCTATAGCAAACGTCCTTGGCCGATGATTTCGATTGGTGCAAGAACAGAACTTCAACAGGAGTTGGCATCGAACTTTGAAGCAACATCGCAATTTCTCAGTAGGGCTACACTCTTTGGTGATATGTTGATAACGTCACTTCCGACGTCACAGCAGGTGCTCGCCCTTTCCAGAATGCCACCAAGGGGTTCCATGTTTTTGCCTCGTTCATCTCAGTCGTTCTTGTGGGTGTTTTTGTAGGTGCACTGTGGAGTGCCGTCTTTATCACGTGCTTAATGATTAGATCATTCGTCACTGACATTTTTTGTCACTCCTGCTATGATCTTTTCTTTGATAATAAGCATAGGGTGGATTATTCTCACGTGCTCGCGCGCTGCGCCTGCGGCTAAACTTTCGTTTTTGGTGCGCGCACTGCCCTGTGGTTTTGTTTGTCTCTATACTTATCTGTTTTGATCTGGCGGTTTTGTACAGTTCTTGCCGTAAATACTTGATGAAAAGGCACGGCTGCTTGCAGCATGTTCGTAAGTTTTTGTTTTTTAAAGACAGTTATCGTGCACGTTGTCTGCACATTGTTCAAGCCATTGTACTAAATCAACAACAAGCTGGGGTGGCTTGCAGTTGGTAAACAGCTTTCGTCCAAAAAACCCGTTGTGTGGTGCGATATCGGACGAACTGCGGATTCTTTGTATTGTTTCTTTGGAAAGGGAACACAGTATTTTCTTTCCCATAGTTTTGTTCTGTTTGGTTTTGATCTCTTGTGTTTTGATTTGTTTTGTTTTTCTTCGGAAGTTGCTGTCAGCACAATCGAGATTTTTGTTCAGTGACCAATGCATCGCTGTCCCGCCTTCTTTTTTTTTTCATTTTTTTTTTTCATTACTTTATTGTCCCATCGCTGGGAAATTCGGGTCGCTTCCTCCCAGTGGAAAGCTAGCAGCAACGGAGTCGCGCTACCCAGGTGTCTGCGTGTTTAGGTGTATTCAGCCACCTGCACTTATGGCAGAATGACCAAGGTCTTTTACGTGCCATTGTGATGACACGGGGGTGGGACATGGCTTCCGTCTCTGGGTCTGCACATAAAGTTGACCCGTGTCCGTCCCGGCCCGGATTCGAACCTGCGTATGTACCAACTGAAGATCACTGCGCATGTCAAAGACACAATATTCACTCACTGAGGTGCAAAAGCAGGCCTGGCGGCCAGTGAGTACCAAAAACGACGTATGCAAACAATTTCAAAGACGGCATATGGTTTGATGCGAAATAGTAACAAATTCAAGCATACAACCCGAAAAGTTGCAATCTCTTTCCTGCCCTTAAATTCCGTTTAATAATCTCTGTTAACATTTGACTCCTTTTAAAATATCTGTTGATAGGGTTTAAAGTGCAAGCCAGAAACCTTTGCCAGCCAGCTAGGCTTGAAGGCTGAACATCTGTAACGTGTATCGTCTTCCCCTTATCGAAGACTGATAGCACCTGAATGAAATGAATGCGTCCATTACCGCGTTCTAATTCCAACTTCAAGCAGATAAATGGCCCACACTACACCAGAACGAACCACTCTTATGTCTGTGTGCACCGAACGGACTTGTTCAGTGCACGATAAGTCATGAAGGACAGAAAATCTTGCGTGTCCATCTCTGTAGCAAGTGCGCAGGTGAATTGGCATGACGTATGGCGAGCCAGGTGGTCAGTGCAGACATTCTGAGCTGGTGAAAGATCTGGAGTGGAGATCGTCTTGAGGGTCTTTGGGAATAGTCGATTAGTCACGAAAGGACACTTACACTATATGTATACATGCAAGGTGCAGTTGAGTTTAACTTTCTGACTTCTTCAGATGGTCACTACTGATGACAGTAGCTTCTGCTTGATTTACAACGATCTCATTTTAACCAACCACATTCCTTTCGTGCCATATAAGGAAATGCTACATCACAAATGTTGCGTACACGTCACTTCCGGAATAGCACTGCTGGTGTACAATTCTTACTGCGGCAACGTTGGGTAGTTCAGACGAGGATTTAGTGCCCAGAGTTGGATCATTCTCGTGTTTAACGTCGTGACTCATTTCGAGTGTTACATTATATAAGTGAATATAAGAGGCTACTATTTGTGTGTGCACGTGTTTTGAAGTGTGTCTGTTTGTTGGGGTGGGTCCCTCTGTGGGTGTTTCGCGCCTGTTCTCCCACAATCCATCTTTTTTCTCCTTTCCCACAATTGGCCCACATTCCCACCGTGTCCGTACTGCAAACCTGTTTCAAATCTTCCTCCTCCTCAAAACAACTACACGGAGCAGCAAAAGCGCAGACGATATTAAGTAATGCTCTGTCTGCATATCATTACTCCTGTAGGTGTCCCCTTTCACCACCATCACCGGCACGACTGAAACGTCTTTCATCAACATCGTTCACACACCGACAACCGTGCTTCAACCCAGATACCAATCTGCGTGAGAAAAAAGCCCTACCCCTACTAGTTCCATCAGCAAAAACACACGAAGTATGGTTTCCGTAAATCTTCCACACGGTTTAACGGCACAGCGTGAGTTCGACAGAAGAGGGAAGGTTTGAGGGGAAGATTGTAGTGTTTTAGTACGGCAGTCAAAACAAACTTGTCCGGAAGAAGAGGTGATATAAGCGCTCAAATCAGGTGCCTCTTGAGGGCAAAGACCTTGACTGTGATTTATTGGGGTTTCCAACCAGTATCTGTTGCAAGTTTTGTTAGAGCCACCCCCAACCCCCCCCCCCTCCCTCTCTCTATCTCTGTCTCTCTCTCAATCATTCACTTTCACACACACACACACACACACACACACACACATAAACACACACAAACACACACACACACACACACACACACACACACACACACACACACAGTGTTTCAGTTTTTCGAGCTACTCATAACTGTCTGACTATAAATATTCCGCAAGACAAGCAACAAATGCTGCACCCTAGGCTGCAGAGTACACTGCCACGTACTCTTCAGTCATAACTGCACCGTCTTACAATAAAGCTAAACCCATTGCCATCTGAACCAAAACCTCAAACTGAATACCTAATTGTGTAACAATTGATTATTTTGCATTTCTGACACAATTATCGCTATACATTGTACTTTGATGCATACTGAGTCAACTGAACAATACTATAGGTGCTTATGGATTACAATCGATCACCTTGCATCTCTGACAAGTTAATGGCTGTACTTTAGTGCAAACCCTGAACGGCCCCAACAGCTGGTTACGCCTAGTTTACGATTTGTGACAGAGCAGGCTGTCGCAGTCAGACGAGCATGGTTGGCGACACTAGTCGATTCAACTGACCGTGACCACAAGATACTCGGTGCATTACAAGTCTGTGTGTTGGTCCATTTGTCTCACAGTTCATGGACACACAATAGGGACCAGTTCTAAGATGTAGTGTAATCTCATCACGGTGGAATGAGGAATGAGCAACTTTGATTGAGGATTATTCTGGGTTTTGTTTGCTAGAGTGCGCTTATTCCCAGAGAAATTAAGTTCAGTGACTTTTTGTTGTTGTGACATCTGCTGTAACAGTGCGTTGAAGATTGTGCGAAGTTGTAAACAGTCTATTGAAGCTGAGAAAGATAGTGCAACAGGCCGCTCTAGCCTAAACGAGTAAGAACAGAAGCAAACGAGGGCTGAGGCTTTGAGAGATAAACAAATCAAAGGCATTTTCCATCTCATGGCAACATTTGACCAACATACACATGGCGTTGCTGTTATCGAAAATAACCACACGGAGCTATTCTGTCTGTGGCGTAAACCGACGATTCCTCAATTGATTGCAGCAGCTTCTCAGACATTATACGTATCAAGTCCTCAGATAACAAACACCCTGCCTGAGAGGAAAGAAAGTTCAGCGGGTACTTTTACTCCGTAACGAAACAACCACAGACAGCGATAGCGTGGTGTCTCTTGTCGCAGAATCCGGTCGTAACAACCGGCATAACATGCCCCCATTTTCACGGATACCGGAAACGATCCATAACTACTTCCTCCGTTGTCATGCTTTGGTTGGGGGAGTTTGAAGAGGGAGAGAGATTCGTGAAAAATGGTGATAAAGAAAGTCCGTATTTGAGTATACATGTATAATATTGTAAGAATGAATTATGCGTCAAAAGAGTAAGAAGGGGTAAAAACAAAAAGTATGCGAAGAGCAGATGCCGAGATGGAAGGGGTTAGGTATATCCCGACGGACCGCTGGAGAAGCAGATGTATTCCAAGGCTGAGTCACAATACTGCAATAATGTGGACGCCTAGGGTATCCAAACAGAACGGCTTTAACAATTATTCTAAAAGCTCGATAAACAAGTACCTGCAAGACGTACTTGACTGGAGGTTTTACGAAAAGGGAAAGCCACGATAACAATACTTTGCCAGGGACTGAAAAGGGGGGCACAGTCAATGGGAGGGGGATTGAAAGAAGCGATAAAGATGTGGATGTGTAAAGTGATGTGCACACACGAGGCGATCCAATCCAATCTGCACACAAACAATGGCGTGGGAAATAGCTCTGATCCACCACGAGTGTCAACAGTCCCCCCGGCCTGCATCAACTTCCAAGACCTCGTATTTAGACATTAGACACTCGGCTTTTCCGACTTGCTACATCTATGTTATGTTGCTCTGCAGCCATAACGCTACTCTTGCCACATTTATGTTATGTTGCTCTGCAGTCATAACGCTACTCTTGCCACATCTATGTTATGTTGCTCTGCAGCCATAACGCTACTCTTGCCACATCTATGTTATGTTGCTCTGCAGCTATAACGCTACTCTTGCCACATTTATGTTATGTTGCTCTACAGCCATAACGCTACTCTTGCCACATCTATGTTATGTGGCTCTGCAGCCATAACGCTACTCTTGCCACATCTATGTTATGTTGCTCTGCAGCTATAACGCTACTCTTGCCACATTTATGTTATGTTGCTCTACAGCCATAACGCTACTCTTGCCACATCTATGTTATGTTGCTCTGCAGCCATAACGCTACTCTTGCCACATTTATGTTATGTTGCTCTGCAGTCATAACGCTACTCTTGCCACATCTATGTTATGTTGCTCTGCAGCTATAACGCTACTCTTGCCACATCTATGAATGTAATGTTGCTCTGCAACCATAACGCTACTCTTGCCACATTTATGTAATGGTGTTATGTAGTTGTAACGCTACGCTACCGGTACAATTGGATAACAAACAGTGTTCTTCAATGGAAACTCTTGAATTGCTTGTCACTATCTCTTGAAAATGAAACCTGAATTGATCCGAGTCACTTCGTTTTCTAGCCCCACAGGTTAAAGCGTTTAACATGGTCATGCAGAAGAAAAGTGTGCTTTTACATGTAATTATGTCTGATATCGGCGAAAAAGAAGAGTATGTTATAGCTAAGGTTTCGTGAGTCTCTGTCTCAAAGCGTTCCTTAGGTTCTTATGAAACTGCAAACACAACAGAGTACAATAATTTCAGATCAGCGCTGCTCTAATTTCAGCGCTGCGCCGTGAGCAAACTTTGTTGCGCGTGTCAGGAGAAAAATAGGGCACACAACATTCTACCCAATTAAAATTTTGATTTTGAACGCATACAGCACACCAAACAGCCTTGTTTTTGATGGACTCTAAGCCTGACGTTGCAAAATTGAACGAATAAATGAGAATATTTTGTAAAGGGCCCTGAGGCCAATCGGTAGCTGGTTAACAAGCTTTAACGGGGAAATGCATTTCTACACTTTTATACGCTAATCAGGCAGATACCCCACCGACACCTCTCCTCCGAACACTAACCCTCTCCAAAATAATCATCCCAACTCCCCTCCCGCTATCTCATCGTCTAATTCTGTCACCAGCCAAGCTCCTTCTAAACTCGTATCTAGCTCTTCTCCCGTGTAATGATGGCAAGTTTCTAAGAGCCTGAAGCCATGAAGCCAATATTATAGACCCACTTCAGAAAATTGAGATGCGAAGGGTTCTTCGGCTTTTTTGCCTGGGGCTCCTGTTTTTGCCGTGTTCAAAATTAGGGACGCGTATTGATCCTGCCTTTGTCAAAGTGATCGAAGTTGGAAAGGTAGTAAATAGAGCAGTAAAGGATATCCCCGAGCCGGTTATTTGTGCCCCCAAAAAGTGTGTACTGTAAAGAGAAAGAGTTTCAAACTTCTTGCTTCGGGTTCTTAGCAATACTGAACTCAATTAACCTGAACTTGGCTTTGAAAGCAGACTTTGATGAAAACCAAGCACCCAGATGAATCTCTCTCTCTCTCTCTCTCTCTCTCTCTCTCTCTCTCTCTCTCTCTCTCTCTCTCTCTCTCTCTCTCTCTTCATCATCATCATCATCATCATCATCACTTACACTATTAGCATTAGTGTAAACGTTGGTATCGTGTGAATTTTACCGTCGATCACTTTACATGTGTAACCTCAATTAACATGTTGCATGTTTTGCTTTCGATTTGTATGTTGCTTACTTTGTCATTTTGTTGTTTATGTTTATTTGCTTGTTTACTTACTTGTCGACTGTTTGCTGATTCGTTTGTTTACTTTGTTTATTTGTCATGTTGCTTAACTTGTTTATCATTTATTAGACATTTGTATAAGAAGTAAGGACCGGTTGTAAGAAAAGGCGTCGCCTTAAACCTCTATCCTTGAAAAATAAAGTTCCATCATCATCATCATCATCATCATCTCTCTCTCTCTCTCTCTCTCTCTCTCTCTCTCTCTCTCTCTCTCTCTCTCTTTCTCTCTCTCTCTCTTTCTCTCTCTGTATCTCTCTGTCCCCTAACCCCCCCCCCCCCATCCCCGTGGTGAATCTGCTTTGTAAATAAAGTTCAACAAACTCTGTATTTATGAGAACTCAGTTAAACATACATGTTAACAATATCCCGGTAACAGTAGTGTGGACCTATCGCTTTATGTAGAACTCAATAACTCTTCGTTTATTCGTTGTCATTGTGGGACCTTTGTGTAGCTTGTTTTAGATTTTAAGATTTCTCACATCTCAAAAATATGTTCAGCTATTCATCCTCAGCACGACCGTAGACGTAACAAAGCGGTTTCTTCTCAACACAACCCATTAAGTTTGAGTCTCGTTCTTCTGTACAAACTCATCTCGCCGACAGTGCGTGTTGTCTGTGCTTTGATGTGCGCTAATACACTGATATTGGTATCGGTGGAAATAAATCTGTCTGACCTGATGAATGCCGTGCGTCTGAGCCCTAAGGGCGTTCTTCTCAGGGCCCCCAATTAGGGAGCAATCCCGACATACGGTTAATAAGCTGGTGTGCTAATTGGCCTGGAAATAATGTGTTCTGTATCAAACTTGGTAAGGAAGGACCCTCAGAGCCCACCAACTCTGTCATTCAGTAAACACCTGGCGTTATTAAAACAAATCTCAGTGAAAAGTGAAGGTACCTTTGATAGACTGCAGAACTGTTTGAGCCTCATTAAGTATCGTAAACCTTTGGTAGTAACTACCAGGCAGGGGCGGATTAGGTGGTTACAGGGGTTCCGGAATCCCCCCCCCCTTCCCCCCTCGGCTGTAAAAAAAAATGTTAAAAAAAATGTCTGTGAATTTTGTTCTTGTTTCTGGCTGTAAAGCCGAGGGAATAGGTAATTGTTTAATCAGTATCATTTTTGTACAGTTTTAACAGCCAATCCTATGCGACATCTTCCTTCTAACCATACTATATGATGTCGGGAGCAGATATAAGTGAAGATAAATTGCCATTTTTTAATACTAACTTTAAAAGAAATAATGAGTGGCTGCTGACACCAGTTGATCATGTTTAAGATCCAGGATAAGCCACAAATTGTTATAAAATAGCTAAAATTCTTCAGCTTCAGGGGGGCGAAGCCCCCTAAATCCCAGGTTGTAACACCCCCCCCCCCCCCCCCTTCGGGCTTAACTGCTCCGCCCCTGCCAGTGTTGGTTTCTGTTTTAGATTAGATTCTGTTTTCGGTTAAGTATTAAAAGTTCCTATAGTCACGTAGTGCTGGCGATTCGGCAAACACACACACAGGATGAACCCATTAATTAAAAGTTCTTCAAGGCGTTTCCTGTTAAATGTTATTTGCTTTACCAACCGTGTTCAGTCAACGAGATAAAAGTTCTATCTTGAATGACAAGCAAGAAAACGGGTTCTGAGTTGAGGAAACGGAGGTGGTAGTGAGTTTTTGGGGGTTATTTGCAGCTACCTTATCTGCTTCTCCTGACTTGTTTAAAAAGATGTTTTCTCTGGCCGTGTTGGATTTCCTGGCTGCTTTCTTTCACGATAACAGTGTCTGCGTTTCTGTTTGGATAACATCTTTCTTTCTTCCGCCGCTTTTTTTTCTGACAAAAATTATCATCGTGATTGTAGTTTGCAGTTTTTGTACCATAGAGTATCAGAATGAGAAGCGCTTCTTTACTAGCCTCGTCACCATAAAATTATCTGATCTGGTCTGGTCTGGTCTGGTCTTGTCTTGTCTTGTCTTGTCTTGTCTTGTCTTGTCTTGTCTTGTCTTGTCTTGTCTTGTCTTGTCTTGTCTTGTCTTGTCTTGTCTTGTCTTGTCTTGTCTTGTCTTGGTGAGCCGCGGACGTCAGAGGTCGTGGTTTAGTCTCCCGTCTTTAGCTGAAGGACATTTTAAGTCAGCCTGACAAAGTCTCGTGACGCGAACAACGTCTCGAGAGCTGACCGTTGTCTTTTGATGTTCTGTCTGGACCGGAAGTGAGTGTTGCAGGCGACTTCCGGCGCAGACTTCCAACTATTTCCCCAAGCTTTGCGGGTCACGCGACAATGAGGTTACAACAGCTTGATTGTGTTCGTAAGCCCTGTTTTTTGACTGACTAGGTCGAGCGGTTTCTGCAATACGTGTTGTTTTCAACGAAAGAGCGTCACAGGCTCTGCAGTACTTTCGAGTAATGAAAACATTCTGCATTATTACAGTATAACAGAAGACAAAAAAATACAGAAGAAATCTTATGACAGGCACAAAGGTCATATGATATATTGTTGTTTCAGCTAATCCAACTTTACTTTAATTTTTTGCACACAAAAAACACCAACAAAATAGATTTGAACATTACCCTTTTTATGAGCACCATTTCTCCGGACCGATCGTTTGCAAGGATTGCCTCGACTTTGAAATGGCATGATCTTCTTGATCGAATTAAGCTGAAATCAATATCAGTTCTCAAGAAAGTCGTGTCTGTACCGCCTTCAGTTCCTTAAGCTTACAAGAGAGTGGAAGGTAAACGCTGAAGAGTGGAAGGTAAACGCTGAAATACTAAACCCACACATGTACCAAGACTCAACATACACCGGCCCGGAGTGCACATGCCGGAGCATACACATGTTCATGTCTTCTTGACGATTTCACCAACTGTCCGGACAGGAACTGGGAATACAAGTTCTTTTTGCTAGCTTTCCCAAATATATGCTGGGTCAGACTGATTTGAGGTCCAGAAGATGGCGGAACATCATTAAAGAAGCAGTGGTTTTTAATCTGTTTCGATGTACAGACGGCTACAGTGTCTGTATAACCAGGAAACGCTTTCTGAATTATGTTTTCCGATATTTTTCAATATTTTTTCTCCCCATTTTTTTTCTGCATGTTCAAAAAGAAATACAGACTAAGAATAAAAATAGCTATGGAAGCAAAAAACGTCGCCATGCCGAAACTGACACAAATAAGAGGAGGTACAAAGTAACAAATTAACACGCGCCAGTCGGTTTCCGATCACCAGGAGTGAAAACCTCGTGGCTGTTTATTTACCACGGTCGTTCCTATTGCCTCAAGTGTATCAACGAAGCAGCAACACGCACCCAAAGTTGCTTCGAGAGAAGACAACTCTCCTCGGTCTTTTCGCCAAGAACAACATTGTCTTGCTTTTTTTGCGGGGATTTTGGATGGCCCGGCATTGCATGCGGGTTTGAAGAACTCCAGTAGAAACTCGTTTTCTCGATGTGGAAGTAAGGAAACCAATCCTACTTGAAGAAAGCTTGTCTTTTTGATGTACGGCGATGAATGTAGTTCATCAACACCCCACGTATCTTTGAACATGACGAATGTTGCACACCGTGTTAGCTTAATTCGGGAAGTTAGTAGAACACTATTTAAGAGCATCAACGTGTTTCGAAACCCAGAGCTTGATCGGAACTCAAGAGTCACGCTAAAAAAAGAAAACAACGAGGAATAGTGTCTGCCAACATGTGAATTTAACAGTTATGGCGTGTCCCTCTGTGAAAAGTTAATTCACAAAGTTGGAGGTCGGACCTCCTTCGGTCTTTGGCGAGCTTCAGACTTGCCCTGGCTTTTGTACCTCAATCGTGTATGCATGGTAACTACAATCGACAAAAAGAAACGTAAATTGTAAAACCAATGGCAAGGAGGAAAAATGGTGCCCATGACAAGTCTATCGGAAAGGCCGAATATGAACAGTATCTAAGAGACTAAGTGTAAAGCCATCGAAGAGATCTTTGCCTCAAATAATAGAAAAATGTCTAAAACGGCGCATGAATAGCGTGAAGCCGTCAAGCAAAGTATCAAAGTTCACGGTCCAAGAGAAGCCAAAAAAACAGAGAAAATGAGCAAAGTCAGCGGGACGACCATTCCCTCAAGTGAACAGAACAGAAGAAGGGCAATAAACAAGCATAAAGCAAAAACAGAAGATGGGCAGTAAGGAGGCATATAAGCCAAATACAGGAGATGGGCAGTAAGTAGGCATATAAGCCAAATACAGGAGATGGGCAGTAAGTAGGCATATAAGCCAAAAACAGGAGATGGGCAGTAAGTAGGCATATAAGCCAAATAGAGGAGATGGGCAGTAAGTAGGCATATAAGCCAAAAACAGGAGATGGGCAGTAAGTAGGCATATAAGCCAAATACAGGAGATGGGCAGTAAGTAGGCATATAAGCCAAATAGAGGAGATGGGCAGTAAGTAGGCATATAAGCCAAAAACAGGAGATGGGCAGAAAGTAGGCATATAAGTCAAAAACAGGAGATGGGCAGTAAGTAGGCATATAAGCCAAAAACAGGAGATGGGCAGTAAGTAGGCATATAAGTCAAAAACAGGAGATGGGCAGTAAGTAGGCATATAAGCCAAAAACAGGAGATGGGCAGTAAGTAGGCATATAAGCCAAAAACAGGAGATGGGCAGTAAGTAGGCATATAAGCCAAAAACAGGAGATGGGCAGTAAGTAGGCATATAAGCCAAAAACAGGAGATGGGCAGTAAGTAGGCATATAAGTCAAAAACAGGAGATGGGCAGTAAGTAGGCATATAAGTCAAAAACAGGAGATGGGCAGTAAGTAGGCATATAAGTCAAAAACAGGAGATGGGCAGTAAGTAGGCATATAAGCCAAAAACAGGAGATGGGCAGTAAGTAGGCATATAAGCCAAAAACAGGAGATGGGCAGTAAGTAGGCATATAAGCCAAATACAGGAGATGGGCAGTAAGTAGGCATATAAGCCAAAAACAGGAGATGGGCAGTAAGTAGGCATATAAGCCAAAAACAGGAGATGGGCAGAAAGTAGGCATATAAGTCAAAAACAGGAGATGGGCAGTAAGTAGGCATATAAGCCAAAAACAGGAGATGGGCAGTAAGTAGGCATATAAGTCAAAAACAGGAGATGGGCAGTAAGTAGGCATATAAGTAAAAAACAGGAGATGGGCAGTAAGTAGGCATATAAGCCAAAAACAGGAGATGGGCAGTAAGTAGGCATATAAGCCAAAAACAGGAGATGGGCAGTAAGTAGGCATATAAGTCAAAAACAGGAGATGGGCAGTAAGTAGGCATATAAGTCAAAAACAGGAGATGGGCAGTAAGTAGGCATATAAGTCAAAAACAGGAGATGGGCAGTAAGTAGGCATATAAGTCAAAAACAGGAGATGGGCAGTAAGTAGGCATATAAGCCAAAAACAGGAGATGGGCAGCAAGTAGGCATATAAGCCAAATACAGGAGATGGGCAGTAAGTAGGCATATAAGCCAAATACAGGAGATGGGCCGTAAATAAGCATTTAAGCCAAACGGGGGAAACATTACTCACGTAAATGGTTCTAGCGTTTCGCTCCAAAAGACTAGCTCAAAGAAGCAGCAGAGGCAAAGTACCATATGAGTCAAGAGCCTAAAAAGGGGGCTCCTAATGAGTCTATACCGTTTCGAACCTGAAGAAGTGTCCGAGAAAAAAGTGTGTGAAAACCACAGAGATAAAGATAAAGACTCTGTGTGGTGAAAACTCCATTATACAGAGGGAAGTAGTGGCCGAGGGAAATGCCAATGGTCGAAAAAGATAGATGTCTGCCGAGCTGAAAAGAAAAGGGGGCAAAAACGAAACACACAAAAACAGCGGTGAAGACAGATAAGGGACTGCTGAAGCAGAACGTGATGAAGCTGCGAGAGATAAGTGGTATTTATTGAGCAAATAACTGGGCATGTTTTCTGCGCACTTCTGCCCCGCTGCAGACTGAACAAGTCGCGTAAGGCGAAAATACAATATTTAGTCAAGTAGCTGTCGAACTCACAGAATGAAACTGAACGCAACGCAACGCAACGCAGCAAGACCGTATACTCGTAGCATCGTCACTCCACCGCCCGTGGCAAAGGCAGTGCCCGTGGAATTGACAAGAAGAGCGGGGTATTCGTTGCGCTGAGAAGGATAGCACGCTTTTCTGTACCTCTCTTCGTTTTAACTTTCTGAGCGTGTTTTTAATCCAAACATATTATATCTATATGTTTTTGGAATCAGGAACCAACAAGGAATAAGATGAAAGTGTTTTTAAATTGATTTCGAAAAAAACAATTTGATAATAATTTTTATATATTTAATTTTCAGAGCTTGTTTTTAATCCGAATATAACATATTTATATGTTTTTGGAATCAGCAAATGATGGAGAATAAGAAAAACGTAAATTTGGATCGTTTTATAAATTTTTATTTTTTTTTACAATTTTCAGATTTTTAATGACCAAAGTCATTAATTAATTTTTAAACCACCAAGCTGAAATGCAATACCGAAGTCCAAGCTTCGTCGAAGATTACTTGACCAAAATTTCAACCAATTTGGTTGAAAAATGAGGGCGTGACAGTGCCGCCTCAACTTTCACGAAAAGCCGGATATGACGTCATCAAAGACATTTATCAAAAAAATGAAAAAAACGTTCGGGGATTTCATACCCAGGAACTCTCATGTCAAATTTTATAAAGATCGGTCCAGTAGTTTAGTCTGAATCGCTCTACACACACACACACACACACACACACACACAGACACACAGACACACAGACACACGCACATACACCACGACCCTCGTTTCGATTCCCCCTCGATGTTAAAATATTTAGTCAAAACTTGACTAAATATAATAAAAACGAAAGTGCCCGACACCAGCTTTCACCCCTGTGCACTGCGCGTAAGGTGTACCGTAATAGGAGTTGCTTGTCCATAAAGCTTTTCCATTGTGACGAAAGCGGATCTCTGCATTGGTCCTTAAGGTGCTTCTTCCTGACGGACATCCATGTTGGCTGCATTATTGCTTTTAGAGAACGAGAACGGATGGTTGTTTACTTTTTTTTTTGGGGGGGGGGGGGGCTAGTTTTTTTCCTCCTCCCTCCTCCCCTTCCTTCTCCAGCATTATCGCTTCTCCAGGCCCTTTCGCCCCATTTTTGCTCTGTGATCTTGTTGGTGGTTTTTTCTCTTCCTCTGTTGGCGGTGTCTGTATTGCCAAGTAGTGGAACTGATGATGAGGCGATATCATCTTTCGCATGCGTGTACAGATTAGCTTGACAAATCTCTATCTCTCTCCGTCTGTCTGTTTCTCTTTATATCTTTTTCTGTTATGTTTCTGCTTTTGGGAGTGCTCTGGTCCTATATATATGTATCAATTCTCTCCCTTTCGCCAGCCTTTGGCGAAAGGGAGAGAATGGATACATAATATATACTTTGGCGAAAGGGAGAGAATAGATACATAATATAGGACCAGAGCACTCCCAAAAGCAGAAAAATAACAGAAAAAGATATAAAGAGAACAGACAAACGGAGAGAGATAGAGATTTGTCAAGCTAATCTGTACACGCATGCGTTTTAAAGCTGGCGACACACATATTCAGGTTTTTGCTAATCTTTGGTTACATTTCCTTGTATATCGTTTAACAACTTCATTGCAGCATCAGACAAGCATACAATGAAAATGACAGAGCTGTAGGGAGCTTGGCGAGTTGCCTTCTTGCATCAGGTATGGCAACACAGAGCTATTTACCCTCATACATCAATAACAAGCTCATCATCATAATAAAGATTAATTGCTTGTATCCCTGCGGGCAAGAAACACACCAAAAACAATTTCTGAACTGTCTCAGATGTCATTGGTCGGTCATGAAATAAGCAGAATCAACACAAAGTCTGTAGAAAAAAATATTTGAAGGCTATGACGGACCAAAATTATCCTCCCATTAATTTTCCTCTTCGTTCGAAGTGACTCGAGTACTGAAAATGGCCGTCAACCCAACTGTAGGTCTCGTCCACGTTGGATACAGTTAGCTACATGACTCTATACAAATCCCGTAATTCTGCTTCTCGACCTACCTGTTCCCCTCATTCACAGAATAGGATGACCTAGCACCGGAAGTGAGTTCACGCCCTTGGTCTCGGACCATCACATCATAAACAAACATGTCTAGGCTCACCTGTCTGTAGCCGCCTACACCTGTTTAAACGTGAACATCGGAGAGGAGGGTGGTGGTGAAACGAGTAACAGAGATGGCAGAACCGGTTTTCACTGTTGTGAATGAACATGCTAGGTTTTGTTTGGTCTGGGGTTTTGTTCAGTTTTTAGAGCGACGTGTTTATGCGGAGAGTTAAAAGTTGGGCGGGGTGTCACATCTGGTGTCTGGCCTTTTTTATTTTCTGTTTCTCCATGCTGTCAGATTGTGGTTTTTATGTGCAACATATGCTCATGTAAGCGCCTTGGGGATAAAGGACGTGCACGTTGAAGTATTATGTGTGTGCTTTCGTTGCTCTCTCTCTCTCTCTCTCTCTCTCTCTCTCTCTCTCTCTCTCTCTCTCTCTCTCTCTCTCTCTCTCTCTCTCTCTCTCTCTCACAGCACCTCATCCCAGCACCTGGCTATGCGGTTGAATGCCACGTGTAGCTGGGTATCACTGTCGAAACTCGTGTATCTGTATTGTGCATTTCATCGCCCCACGTGCAAACATTCACTCTTTGTCTCGCTCACCTCCACAGATGCAAAAATCACATTGTACCGTGGTCCCCATGGTGCTAGACTGATATCAGACAAGCAGGCAGGCAGATAGTGAGAGACAAACAGACGGCCGGAGAAATGTGCTAAATGCGGCTTGTAAAGAATAGATACTTACAGTGGAAAGTATAACTCCAGCAAAATCAAGACTGATTGACAGACAGATTGACGGATACACAGAAGAACAACAAGAAGAAGAAGAGTACTTTTTCAAATACTGGCGCCTCAGATCTCTTTCGTCAGTGGATGCTTTCAGCGTGTGTTGCCATTTTCCTCTTCTGTAAAGAACGACCTGAGTGCTTCATACCGTAATTCAGCGTTTGGCAGACAAGCACACATTGGGAATGGATACATCATTCTGTCGTTGGCAGTCCCAGACGTTTGGTCATGCATCACTGTTCAGCATAGGGTTTAGTAGCTACTCATCTGTTATCATGACTTATTTAGCATTAGCTTTTGTTCATATTCAAAACCTTTCCCACTTACAGTAACTTACACACAAGATCTTCGAGAGCGATACACTGTTCGCAAAAAAATTAGTCCGATCTTATTAGAAGCGTTGTGGTTTCCGATTGTGAACGGTATCGCTCAGGTTCCTGAAAGCGGCGCAGAGGGAAAATTTGCGACATGCAGCATCGCTGCCCACTGAGCGATCGCGGACCAGAATGCGTCTGGTATTGGCTTCCCTCAGGGATGGGAACTCGGGCCGTTGTTGTAAAGATCCAAATCAGCGCTTTGTCTGTTCTTTGGATAGGTATCTATGTCTTATTCCTTTCAACTCTAGCCTACGCCCCTGACAGCAGACGAAGATGAAGACAACAAAGGGGGGTAGCATTGTCATGCAAGATATCCTGTGAAAAGGTGAAAGGGGATTTCGTCAGGGTTTTGTTTTCACTCTGCTGGCTGTATAGCAATTTTTTAGCGGGGATAAGTCATACGCATTGAGAGTGTATGAGCCTAGCGAAGTACTCCCCTTAGGTACTGTTGGGTTGCACCAAGAAGGCTCAGAAACCGATTAAGTCATAAATGATCTGCTATAACAGAATTGAGAAAGTTACAGTACTCCACTGACACTGTGCACGGATTCAGCTGGCTAAAACAGCATACCATAATAGACAAGTATTGCAGTTTTGTTGGGCTGGTATGCAACAGTCCAGGTAAGAGACTTTAGTCCGGGATAAAGTGTACCCTCAATGCAGTTAATCCCAGACTGAAGTCTCTTAATTCGACTCTGCATACCGACCTTGACAAATAAAGTATTCCGAACAATTGCCCGACTTATCATCAATCCCAATATCATGAATCGGAATGGGAGTCCAGTCACGGTCACCACATATTTATAGCCTCATAATGCTAAGCCTGTTATTCTCCTCTCCTTCACACGGTAAGGGCTACAAAGTATAAGGCCCCTCAAAAAACCTACAACCAGCTTTTTTGTGCGCGAAAGGAAAAGAAAAGCGCCAGAAACTCGTCTTGCTGGGAGCGTGAGGGCAGGGGAGTTTTTCTTCTCTCGACAGGAAATCTTGTGAATGTAGACAAGAAAGAACCCCGCTTTTTTTGTTGGCCAAATGACATTTAAAGTGACAGCGAGAATGACATCAGCAGAAACAAATACGTCTGTTCCTTTTCGTGCTTTTATTTCTGTGCTAGCAAGGCCGTTTTATTTTGCCGTCGTGCACACTTTAGGGCTTTTGTTGCAACTGAGGCTTGTTGTAAACTTTGTTCGTATCTATTTATGCTTACGTTGAGCTGTTTCACGTTTACTGCGGCAGTTATGTACGTGCATCTCAGAAGTGATTATGTTTAGGAGCAAGAGGCACGTCCCCTAGCTTTCTCTCTCTCTCTCTCTCTCTCTCTCTCTCTCTCTGGCTCTCTCTCTCTCTCTGACCGCGCGCGCACACACACACACACACACACAAACAGGCAAAATGTTATGAAATAGTTTATTTTTTAAATCAAAGTTTAAAACATGTCATACCCCCCCCCCCCCCCCCCTTCCCTGGGATATATTGAAAAAATGATTGCAAAATTGTGCAATATGGGCATCTCAAGAGTTATGTTCTCTTGAGCTTTGTCGGAAAATGCCTACAAAATGTTAGAAATAAGAACTTATCCGTCGCCTTGAGCACTGTTTTCTTACTCCAGTATTGACCAGCAACGCTGAAAATATTCCGAACAGCAGAGAACCAAACTTTCACACGGAATCTTCTCACCTTTGAAGTCGTCCTTCAATACAGTTAGCGTATAGTAATGTTCACTAGGCGTCCTGTGATGCCGAAATAAGCTTACAGTAATGTGCAACTAATCACCGTACAGCGAACGGCGATGTGCGCAGGCGCGTAAAAACTGAGCGGTGGTGGTGATATGCAAATAAGCGTAAAACAACCAATCGGGAAGTAATCTTCTTCAGCTTTGTGTCTGGGTTGTCTTTCTCGCTAGACTCTACCAGCGGGCAGGGGATAATAACAAGCAAAGGGCCACCAAATTGTTTTCTGAGTCCGTTACTTTTGGCGCCCCCTTAATTTGTGGGAGGTAACGAGATTTTCTGGTCAGCAGAGGAGGAAGGGGAGTCAGCGGTTGATTGCCTCCTTGTGTGGGACAGAGAAACAGCTGAGTGGATGGAGGATAAAACAGGTTGCAGGAAGCAGCGTTGACGGAAAAGAGGGGTCTTATTGGACGTTTTTATTGACCCTAGACCATAAAAGCCTCCTCCCCCCCCCCCCCCCCCCCGGCCCCCATTTTCTCTCGCCAATATCATCACGAGCTTAATTAGGTATCCTTTTTCGTATTTTTCTTCTCGTAAAAGAGAAAAAGAGTAAGAGAAAGAAGTGGTCTATGGTCGGGGTAGAAAATGTTGTTGGGGCAAGATATCAAGAAATCGTACTCTGTACGGGCTGACATTCTGATAAAAAGCCAGGGGAGGGACTGACCAACGGACATGTAAATATCATGCCACAGAACGTTGAAATGACAGAGGTTTTCAGCATCTCTCTCTCTCTCTCTCTCTCTCTCTCTCTCTCTCTCTCTCTCTCTCTCTCTCTCTCACACTCTCTCTCCCTCTCTCACTCTCACTCTCTCTCTCTCACTCTCTCTCTCACTCTCTCTCTCTCACTCTCTCACTCTCTCTCTCTCTCGCTCTCTCTCTCTCACTCTCTCTCTCACTCTCTCTCTCTCTCTCCCTCTCTCTCTATGATTATCTCTCTCTCTCTCTCTCTCTCTCTCTCTCTCTCTCTCTCTCTCTCTCTCTCTCTCTCTCTCTCTCTCTCTCTCTCTCTCTCTCTCTGAAGAATAGGGACATAAAAGGGTGAGGGGGAAGAAAACAAGGTAAGGCGAGTGTCTGGATATAGAATTCTATGAAAATTTCGTGTCGGCGGTATCCCTGTCCCTGCCAATCACAGCGTCAGCGTTCCCTCTGATCAGCTGCAGCAGCTGATGCAGAAGCAACACCCCCAGCACACTAAATTAAACAAAAACAAAAAAACGGTTGGATCACACTATAGCGAGACTGCCTTTTGATGAGATTTTTCATTTGCGCGAGTAGTCTCGCAGAGATTGATTGAAGCCGGTTTTTGCAACAACACCCAAAAGATGCCTGGAAAATCATATTTTCTGAACAGGAAGTGGGCTTCTCGCTTCTCCCTTAATGAAATTTTGTTTCGAGAAAAGGCAGTGCAGTAAAATCGAAATTGCATGCATTCCGCATATTTTTTCTTCTTCATTTCTTTGTCTTTTGCTGCCATCACGGTTTATTTTCAAAGGTATTCATTATTGTCTCTTTGGAGGCTTTGCCGTCTATTCCGGTTCATTTTCAAAGCTTTTTTCACGCACGCACGCGCGCGGACACACACACACATACACACACACGCACGCACGCACATACGCACACGCACGCACACACACACACACGGATGTACACACACGGATGTACACACACACACACACACACACACTTGTTTCAAGGGCATGCCCGTGTAATGGATGATGAACGTAATAACGCCAATGATAACGAAGACAGTGGATAATAACCGACATAGGAAGCAAGCCTCATCATCATCATAGCCAGAGCGCTTTGGCCTTGCCCTGCCCCTCCGTCCCGTTCGCTCCAGGTTATTGCACGTGAAACCAAGCCATACATCACTGCTGATGACAACAATGCCATTGA
Source organism: Littorina saxatilis (assembly GCF_037325665.1). Taxonomy (NCBI): domain Eukaryota; kingdom Metazoa; phylum Mollusca; class Gastropoda; order Littorinimorpha; family Littorinidae; genus Littorina; species Littorina saxatilis. Next base: position 85,357,336 of record NC_090256.1, on the reverse strand, counting down.
CATAATAACCACAGGCTGTAGCTTCACACATGTTACTCATCCCCGCTTAGCTGACTCAAGTCCATTCACTCACTCAATCGGTGCTCAAAACTCTGCTCATTCACATTCACTCTGTCCCGAGGTGGCCTTTTTTGTACCCTTACTGTTATCTGTACATCTATATACAAAAATCAATCGCCAGAAGGGTTTCACGCGTGCCTGGAATACTAATACAAGTTTGTTCGTTTGCCTTATGACTGTGTTGTTTTGTTTATGCGTCATCGTCATCAGTTCTTCTTCGCAACATTCTTGCAGATAATTTATGGTCCAATTTTTGGCAGACAAACGTTCCCAAACTTATTTTGAGTGATGTGGGCTATACTCATGCATAATTTTCCATAATTCTTTCATTCCATTTCTCATTCGCGCTGATCAAGAGAACGAGTGGAATGGAAAGTAAGCATTCCATGCATATATAACGCACTCGAAAATATATTTGGATGCTGATGCTTGTGATCATTTTCGATGCTGTAATGGATAGAGAAAGGAAACTGCACAGAAAGAGAGAGGAGGAGGGGGGGGTAGGTTGGGGGGGGGGGGGGGGTTGCTGATGCTGATAGCGATGCCGGGATATTGCTCAACTTCAACAAACAAATAAACAAAGACATTAAACAAAACAAAAATAAACCTTATGATTTTGCGAGAGAAATTGGAGGTTGGAAGATAAACTGCCTGCACACGCACGCATGCACGCTGACACACACACACACGCACACACACACACACACACACTTGCGCGCGTAAGCATATCACAAAACACTTCACGGCTCAAGACAGCTCCGCTTTCTCAATAGTTTCTACTTCCTTTGTTCTTTCTAGCTATCAGAACCGCTAATGTTTGCTTTAATGAGATTTTCACTGCCATTCCGTGCCCTCAGAAAAAAACCAGAAAACCCATTCTGAAATTCTTTGCTGTTAGGAAAACGAAAGATAAGAAGAAATACACCAACACATTCAGGGGGCAAAAGTAGAAAATAGAAACCATTGCAGTGACAGAACAGGCCTTGTTAGTTATCAAACCGCCAACGTTTTACATCGGAACTTCGTGGCATTCGTGACTAGAGCCAGGAATTAGACACCATTTAATCTATTCCTGGAGACCAGAGTGTTGTCTTATCGGAAAGAAAATACACGTGAGATGTCTGAGTTACGTCGTACACTGGTAATTGCCGACCATGTTCGCCACATTATATACAGTCTGCCAAGCGGGTTGGAAATAATGGACTGATACCCACTGTCCTCGTTACCTTTTCCTTTCACTTTGTTCTTTTTATATTTAGTCAAGTTTTGACTAAATATTTTAACATCGAGGGGGAATCGAAACGAGGGTCGTGGTGTATGTGCGTGTGTGTGTGCGTGCGTGCGTGTGTGTGTGTGTGTGTGTGTAGAGCGATTCAGACTAAACTACTGGACCGATCTTTATGAAATTTGACATGAGAGTTCCTGGGTATGAAATCCCCGAACGTTTTTTTCATTTTTTTGATAAATGTCTTTGATGACGTCATATCCGGCTTTTCGTGAAAGTTGAGGCGGCACTGTCACGCCCTCATTTTTCAACCAAATTGGTTCAAATTTTGGTCAAATAATCTTCGACGAAGCCCGGGGTTCGGTATTGCATTTCAGCTTGGTGGCTTAAAAATTAATTGATGACTTTGGTCATTAAAAATCGGAAAATTGTAAAAAAAAATAAAAATTTATAAAACGATCCAAATTTACGTTTATCTTATTCTCCATCATTTGCTGATTCCAAAAACATATAAATATGTTATATTCGGATTAAAAACAAGCTCTGAAAATTAAATATATAAAAATTATTATCAAAATTAAATTGTCCAAATCAATTTAAAAACACTTTCATCTTATTCCTTGTCGGTTCCTGATTCCAAAAACATATAGATATGATATGTTTGGATTAAAAACACGCTCAGAAAGTTAAAACAAAGAGAGGTACAGAAAAGCGTGCTATCCTTCTTAGCGCAACTACTACCCCGCTCTTCTTGTCAATTTCACTGCCTTTGCCATGAGCGGTGGACTGACGATGCTACGAGTATACGGTCTTGCTGAAAAATGGCAGCTACTTGACTAAATATTGTATTTTCGCCTTACGCGACTTGTTCTTTCTTTGACCTACTTGATGTGTGTGTTTGTGTGTGTGTGTGTGTGTGTGTGTGTGTGTGTGTGTGTGTGTGTGTGTGTGTGTGTGTGTACGTGTGTGTGTGTGTGTGTGTGTGTGTGTGGTTTTTTTTAGGTTTTAGGGGGTGGGGGGGGGGTCACTTTTTCCCTTGCAACTTCCTCTTTTCTTCTTCTATTGTGTCGTTCTTTCTTTTGGTTTTGCATCTGATCTGATCTGATCACTTATTTCCCTTCTCATACAATCCACTGATATGAAGCCGTTCCGGAATTGTTCCCTTTTATTTCCCTCACTACCAACGTCCGACTTTTGAGGTTATGCTTTGATCAAAGCAAAGGGAAATATATATTGGGGTAGGGGGAGGGGGGTCGGTTGACAGTATCAGCGGACTGCAGAAAAGGGCAGTGGAATAGGACTTCTTGTCAGTTTATTGAACTTTAATATTTATGGAAAAAACTGTCCAACAGAAATGAATCGAGATAGTGACACTAGGGTTACTGCAGGTAGTGCAGACAATAACGAACAAAACGTCAATGTTTCAGTATACCAATGATTTTGATACGTTCCTGTTCCTCTATAATTTGACAGTCTATTCTACCTGCGATGTGATATATAGTTGTTGTGTTGCTGACGGTGTTGTTGCTGTTGTTGTTGCAGGCGATACAGGCTATGACAGAGTGCGACCCTTGTCCTACAGTGATGCCGACCTGGTCATCATCTGCTTCAGCATCAGCAACCCAGAGTCCATGGAGAATGTTGTGTCCAAGGTGAGTGACCAGTCTCGGAGACCCCCCTTCTCTCTCTATCTCTCCCTCTCTCTTTCTCACCCATACACACGCACATATACACAGTCTCTCTCTCTCTCTCTCTCTCTCTCTCTCTCTCTCTCTCTCTCTCTCTCTCTCTCTCTGCCGTCCCTCAGTCTCCATATATAACAAGAATAAAAGCACAGACTGCCACAAACAATATACGGAGAAATATAACTGAGGACTTTGCCAGAAATACCAACAAAATCTACTAAACCGTACATGCAAAACTTCACCAATCTCATCACCCCAGCATACACACACATACAAAAAGCTACACCACCAGCAAAAGCAATGAAATAACAAAAAATTAAAAAAATCTCAAGATGGCTTTTTAACACTGTGTGATTCTCTCTGTGTTTCAGTGGCACCCCGAGGTGCGCGAGCACTGCCCCACCCAGCCTATCATGCTGGTCGGGTGCAAGGCAGACATCAGATCAGAGGTGAAGAATCTCCCCCCGAGTACCCCTAGGCCCAACCTCGTCTCTTACGATCAGGTGAGAATTCAGTCAAGCTGTGAGAAATAGCATTGTGCAGAAGTATTTCTCGCTCTCACGCGCATTCACCGTTGTTCTTCTTCTGCATTGTGCAGAAGGTTATGTGTGGTGGAAAGTTAGTCTGATGTATAATACCAACAAAACTCTTGTTAAGACCTAAAAATAAAATCTGAGAAAAATCATTTCTTGAAAAAGAAAGGACTCTTAAAATTCAGCTCAGCCGTTGTCAAAGTCTTGTTGTAAAGTTCACACAGCTCATTTCTCACCCAGTAAATGGTCAAGGTGTCCACAATATTACACAAACAGCAGACACAAATTGTGACGGGAAGAGTGTGAGACAGCTTGCATTTCCAGAGGGGCGGGAGCGGCAGGGGGCAATGCCCATAGTGACTGTCTTACAGTGAACTTTACTGCCTACCAACCACACACGCCGAGTCAGGTCTCGGCTATTAGCTGTGAATATGATCATAAACACAGCAGGGGCATATACAATCGTCACCTTAAAGTTTATAGTTGGTTCTGGTCGTTTGTAGTTTTGTGTGTCTGACTTGGTCCTGCAGGTTTTTTTTAGTGTGTCTGGATTGTTCACCTACTTGTTCATAACCCAGCCTATGTTCTATGACTTTCACTGTCTTGTCTGCCTCAATGAAAGAACTTCTCACTGGGGCCTTCTGTCACAAAAGAGAAGATTAGGTTAGGCCACCTAAATTTAGGTCATACCATGATTTTTTTCTTGAAGGGTTTGGGTCACAGATATTTTCAAATAGATCAATGGCCTTCCGTTTTGCTTTAGCTTGAACAGTCCTCTTCTTCTTCAGTTCAAAATATATTACCTTTATTTTGACAAAGAAATGTTGTATTTGGAGCAATGTCCAAGATATGTAGGATTAAAAATGGTCTACTGCCTATCTTTTTGTAATACTGTATTTCAGTAGACTGACATAACTTCAGTTGTCAGCCGAATGTCCTGAAACTAGGGCCTATGTGGATATTAAACACCAGTTGCAACTTCATGTAATCAAGTACGTCTGTCTTGTTTTTCAGGGTTTAAAAACAGCCAAACACATCGGCGCCCTAGTCTACTCAGAAACCTCGGCCAAGACATCTCAACGCAGTGTCAACGACGTGATGGAAGTTGCGGCACTGTCCTCTGCTGGTACGTCAGGAACCGGCGCTGCTCCGGCCGCTGCCAACGCCTCTGCCGGCGAGGGGGCCAACAGCTTCGGGCGACAGCGGTCGTTCATCCGACGCAAGCGTTTCAGTGGACTCAGTGACGCAAAAGCACAGCTACGCAAAGAGGCCGCCAAGAGTTGTGTGGTCATGTGATCTGAAATCCACCAATCAAGACTATCCGAGATCCCCCAGTCACAAGATGATCTGATATCTACCAGTCCCCTGATTGATGTCTCTGCTTGTCTCATCAGTAGATCAGTTTTGATGTGACGGGTTACACATTTTCTTGATGCTTGAAGGGAAACGTTTTCATGCCTGATGCTGAAAGGAAAGCTGTGCATGGAGACTGCAAGACAGGAAGGTGGTCATGTGATCTGAGATCACCAATCACAAGACCAAGTCAGGTCCACCAATCGCCTGATGTCTTTGTCTCATCTTGTCAGATGCTTGTCATGCGACAAGTTCAATAAGTTGAAACTTTCCTTGATGCTAAAGGAGGATTTTTATTTATGCCTGATGGTAAAAGAAAGCGAAGAGACATTGAAGCCGTCAAGTGATTTGAGATCCATCAAACAGCGGACTCTGATTCTTTCGACGAGTCTGTGTAACGTGCAAGGTGGAGGGCGCTGAGTTCCAATGTCAGAAGGGAAATGTTTATTCTTTATTTTAACAAATGAAGAGACCAACTTTTTTAGCGTTAAAAATGGTTGGAGATAATACATGGGAACTCTTGGACAATGATTTCAAGAACGGAATATCAGTCTTATGTGGACAGAATGATTGTCTGAATGGATGAATAAGAGTTACAGACTGATGTTTGCTGCACAGCATCTGCAGAAATGGAGTGAATGTGTGTTTGCCACGGTTTTTGAAAAAACAGTTGAACTGTTTCAGAAAAGGGAGAGCTTATGTTTTGTTTGAAAAGCACAGCAAGCTGGACGTCAGATTGTGAGCGAGTTTTAGCATCGTTTTGAAGCTGAGCCAAGAAAAGCATAATGTGGAACTTTATATATGGGATTTCCCTGGATACCCCTTTTAACTACACACTCTCATTAAAAAGTGGACGATTTGATCTCATGCTGTGTTTGAAAGTCATTGTTTGTTAATGTCATATCTCTGTAGTTTTATGTCAGTAGGTTTTTGTTGACAACTGCCTGTCTTAGGCTTTGCTTGCGCTTGTGCATAAACTCAGTGCAGAAGTGCAAGTCCCTTTATTTATTACAAGTTGTATTTCTTAGTCCCATTGTCTCTGAATAGCTGGTGCCTTTTGAAATAAACATTGCTTTCTAACTTTGCTGTTCATTTTGCATAAATAAGAAAATACTGATCATTTTGTTTGGTCTTGATGGCTTCAGATTTGTTTTCTTCATCTCCTTTTGATTTATTTATCTGTGTCCGTTTAAGAAATTTGGGTTCCAACAGAGACCAAGTTTTCCTGCAAACTGGCCCAATTGTAATCAGGCTTCCTCAGTCTCATGTTGATGTTCAGCCTTCAGATTTGTTTGTGTTATGTTCTATGGGTTATGCCAGCAGCACAGCTGAATCTGCAAAGGCCTAGCTAAATGTTGATTTCCATTAAAGGTGTACACGTTCAAGTGGTGTACATGTACATAACGATGTTAATTATTGGTGTACAAACTAGTCAGACTCAACCTGCGTATGTGTTTTGGTGGTCGATGTCATGACATCATCTGGTGCTACGGTGGTGATTAAGTCCATGTCAGTTTTGTGCAATGCTTTTCATTTTCTGTCCCACTTGGATTCTGCCTTCTTTTTCCCTTACTCCAAAAAACCAGCCATTGGTAACCATTTCACATTACCCATCTAGAAACTTCTGAAACAACACTTGCCCTAAGAAAGGTCTCTTATTATTATCCAGTAGTAGTCATATTGAATTCCTTGCTCTAGCTAACATCAATAAAGACATTGTAACACATGCTTGAATCACACCAACTTTTAACTGTTACGTGCTAGACATGTTGTTAGCCAGATAAGATGACTTCTCGCATTCAAATGCAGGGATAACTGAGTCTTGTTGAGTACGTAACTGTTTTTAAAACAACCGTTCATTATTATATTATTCCATTTGCAAAAACATTCTATCACACATGATTTGGCCTGAATTTTCTTACAGCTGGTAAAGTGAGTAAAGTTAATACTAATAATAATAGCCTTCGTTAATGGTACAGGTTTTTTTAATAAATGTTCTGATCTTTTTTCATCCGCATTTATTTATTTTCTTCTTCTAAACAAGGTTACATTTTGGGCCTCAACTGCTGCCAAACTATTTGTTGTTGCATGAAAAACACACATTTTAGAATCACAGATTGCAAGGAATAAACTGTTTTCAACAGGTTCATGTAGACCTACAGACCAAAGTGTGATACATGTACAATTTGTATTGTTTCGTAGATCGTAGACTAGTATACAGCTTGGTCAGCTTGGGTATTTTTGCAGCTTTGTTGAGACTTCTGTGCAAAAATGTGTCATGACCATAAACATTTCTCTATTTTAGTCTAAATTAAAGAGTCCATTCATATACAAAACGTTACTGCATTGAACTTAACATTTTCTTTTTACACTGGAGAAAACATGAAGAAATTAAAATACCAGGTGAGCTACACTCAAGAAACTGAACCGTCCACTCGGATGCAACAAAACAATCACTTTTTAAATACAGTGGTGCCTGCGATGAAAGGACACCCTTGGGACCAGCCAAAAGTGTCCCTACATTGCAGGTGGCCTTTCATGACAGGTATATTTTGGTAGAGATAATATACAAAGGGACAAGAGAAGGTGTCCTTTTAAGGGAGGTGTCTCATGGGAGGGTCCACACATCGCAGGTACTGCTGTACACCAAATTGTGAAAGACGGCTGATCTGCATTCAGATAGGGATGGGTCAAATAAAACAAAATATTCAAGTGACACTTGTCCAACTGATCATTGACATCACTGAAAAAGAAAAACAGTGTAATACCTTTGTGTTTTTGCCCTTGACTTCTAACTTCTGTCTCTCCTTTTATTATTTCATGATTTGCTCAAGGTAGGGGTGATAGCTATTGCTTATGTACAGTTTCACCGGCATATAAAAGTTAATGTTGTACGTGTACTGTGAGGCAGAGAGCTTAGCAGATCCCCTTTGTATTTTTGAACATATTTGTTGATTCTGAGAATAAATTTGGAAATCAGCAAATATTGCAGCTTGTGTTACTGTGCTGTGGAGATTTGGAGTGAGTGAGAGAAAAGAGAGCGAATGAATGAGTCTGACTGAACTCCAACTTCTAGGAATAGAAAGAATAATAATGAATGTGTCATGCACATGCAAACAAACATATCCAGCTGTCCATACACAGACCACCTGGCGTCTGGCATTATGGGGTTAGTGTTAGGACTGGTTGGTCCGGTGTCAGAATAATGTGACTGGGTGAGACAGGAAGCCTGTGCTGCGACTTCTGTCTTGTGTGTGGCGCACGTTATATGTCAAAGCAGCACCGCCCTGATATGGCCCTTCCTGGTCGGCTGGGCGTTAAGCAAAAAACAAAAAACAAAAACAAAAAGACACAAAAGCCTATGCATACATCTCTTCATTCTCCTTGCTCACGCGTAAAATGAAAGCAATTTTTCCTTATTTACATTTATTCTCAAGTTTTGTTAAATTGTTTTTATATAAGTATATTTTATGCATAAGAAATCTTATCTTTCAAATTCACATCAAGACACATGCAGACGCTTCTTTTTTTCATATTCGATGTATGTGATTGTGTAGAAATAGAACTTCTTTTATTTTTTCACGTTTTATAACAAACATGCACACACCCACACATAGAGGAACTAATACTCTCTCTCTCTCTCTCTCTCTCTCTCAGAAAAAACACCTTAAAAACAAAAACTCTCATACTTTTAGTCTCAGTTTCACAGCCTAACATAAAAAATAAACATCCACTTCATCAAAATAAACAAAAGAAAAAGGGAAAAGCAAACCAAGGTTGGGTTGGCAGTGAGATACCATGAGCATCTCAGTTCATCTCGGCTGCAATACATTGTTTGTACACTGTAATAATGAATATCTTGGTGGTTGAGTAAGTAACAATGTGTCTGTGTGTGGTGCTGTGTGCGTGTGTGTGTGTGTCTGCCTGCCTGTCTACTTGTGTGTGTGTGTGTGTGTGTGTGTGTGTGTGTGTGTGTGTGTGTGTGTGTGTGTGTGTGTGTGTGTGTGTGTATGTGTGTGTGTGTGTGTGTGTGTGTGTGTGTGTGTGTGTGTCTGCCTGTCTACTTGTGTGTGTGTGTGTGTGTGTGTGTCTGTGTGTGTGTGTGTCTGCCTGTCTACTTGTGTGTGTGTGTGTGTGTGTGTGTGTGTGTGTGTGTGTGTGTGTGTGTGTGTGTCTGCCTGTCTACTTGTGTGTGTGTGTGTGTGTGTGTGTGTGTGTGTGTGTGTGTGTGTGTGTGTGTCTGCCTGTCTACTTGTGTGTGTGTGTGTGTGTGTGTGTGTGTGTGTGTGTGTGTGTGTGTGTGTGTGTGTGTGTGTGTGTGTGTGTATGTGTGTGTGTGTGTGTGTGTGTGTGTGTGTGTGTGTGTGTCTGCCTGCCTGTCTACTTGTGTGTGTGTGTGTTATTTTCATTTGTGTGTCTGTCTGTCCCTCAGTGTGCATGTATCTGGGGGCTTTGATATAAGCGTACTTATACGAACATGCCTCCATTTTCAGCATGCTTACATGCACATGTGTGTTTTTAAGTGTATGCATGTTTTTGTGAGAGTATGCACAATCCTGTGACTTGTGAGTACATAAAATCACATCATTAAGCTTGCGTTCACAAGCAAGATGGACAGCAATTCCCCTTTCCCCTACCTTCGCCCAACACCACACAAACTAACACAAAATAAACAAAAGCTCCTAAGAAAAGAAGTGAGACAGTTTCATGGAAAGCTGCAGTGGTAGCGATGCAGAGATACCACAACCTCACCTATATGCAATCACAAATAATATTGCTTCAGCAGCACAACAACATGAGTGTTAGATAATCTGTCAGTCACTTTATCCGCCTCACAAAGTTCTAATAATCCGTCAGAGTGGGGTTTTTTCAGCCTCCACGAGTCTTTTCCTCATTCTCCTGCTCCAGACTCCCCTCTGCCCTCCGCCTGGCTAGATTTCCGTTCCGATGTTGCTTTGGATTTGCGAGGGGCTTTTCGTCTGTAACTGAACATGACGACTGGTAAGTCCACAGCCACTCGAGTCCTCAGAATAATTTTTGTGTGATAAGAAGTCAAATACATTTTATCAACATGCACCCCCCAATACACAAATTTAAAAATAAACAAACAAAACAAAAAACAATCACACACACACACACACACACACACACACACACACACACACACACACACACAAACTAAATCAATCTAAGAAAACAAGGTCTTTAACAGGAGAGAGTGTCAAATGAAGGGTAATTCACAGAGCTTTTCAACAGAAAATAGGAAAAAACGATGAGGTGGGGGTGGAAGGGATGGGAGTCCTAAAAGGGGGAATCCACTGTACAAAAATCTATCCATTCTGTGTTTGGAAAGATGAGTGAAATACTGTGTTCTACCCCTGTCTTCAACTACTTGAACGGAGTACATAAATTCATGGGCTTCAGTCGCCACATTCTCTTGAAGTCCTTATTTTCTCTGTTGCATTGCCAAATGAACAAAGGGAGAGAACTGCAGAGAACCTGTGGCACAGGTGAGCAGGAGTTATGTTGAGCTAGTCTCCCAGCAGGCCAAAACATACATGTATATATATAATCATATATATATATATAAATATACCCCCAACAAGCGACTCACATTTGCCATTCATTTTTTTCAATTCCTACATCTTATTCCCTCCATAATGTGCGATATTTCTGGTTCCAATTCACTTGTGTCTTTTGCTTGTTATTTGCATTTGCCGCTTTGTTCTTCAAACACCCTGGGCGCTTTTAATTTTTACTATTGTTCATGATTAAACAAACACCACACTTTACAATAACCCTTTCGACACTATAATTTTTTTCACATACGAGTGTCACGTTTCAATATATCACTTAAGGTGATTATGAACCGGTTAATTACTACTAATTAACTAACCACACCACGATCCACTCTCGCAGGCATACAATTAAATAGAGTCAACAAAAGTATAAGTTTCAGACGCCTGTTTATGTATAAACTCTCCACCTCCCTCGAGCCTTCACTCAAAATATGTTCCTTTTACGTTCTCAACACGTAAAAAACCAGTGTTCACTGACAAAATGCCAGTAGTATATAGAAAATTATAGTAACACGCTGAACCCGTGTAAATATAGTTAAATGCGAATGTTCTGTTCGAAAAGCTCTAGTTCGTGCAGGGGTCACACCCCACGTTGTCACTACTCCAATGAAATCACAGATACGAAAAGACAACGGTGGTCAACGGGGTGCGTACGACATGGTGCACTTAGCTTTATCTCTGCTGCTGCTGCTTAGCCGGTATGCTGGTTAGCCGGTTCGCTGGTTAGCGTGTCCGCTGGTTAGCCGGTTCGCTGGTTAGCCGGTCCGCTGGTTAGCCGGTCTCCTGGTTAGCGTAGCTTCAACAGGTCCCGCCAAAGTCAGCCGTGCAGACGTTACAGGAACACGTAACGAAGCGAAGCGAAACGAACGGAGGCTGCAAACAGAAAGCATCGGTGCACTAAACATGTCAGCTACCCCTCACCCACCACCTTAAAACATGTCATCTTTAAATACCTCATCGAGCACGTGGGCCTGCACAAAACGGACTTTTTACAACAACAAAACAGCCATTTTCCGTCCTTCTCTCCCTATCTGCAAAAACCATATACAGATTAGTATTTTAGCGTCACAGAGAGTAAATTATGCGCTAACCTGGAAAGAACAACAGAGAGTATTTCATTCCACAACACAGACTCATCAACAGCGTTAAATAATGATTTATTACCTCAAAAGCCTATGATTGTACTCTCAATGGAAGCAAAGTCCGCTTCCTCCCTGGAACAGCCTCTGTTCGTCAACAGTGACCGAAAACCTCCAGAACCCCTTGTCGAATCCTTATGCGAAAGCCATCGCCGACGAAGGAATGTTGACGACTTGTCCTCAGCAAAATATGTGGCAGTGTGAAGGAAATAACCGGTGGAAGCTCCCCTAGAGTGCCGAATACAATATTCGGTGAAAAACCATCATACTCTAGAAACTGTGTATTAGATCCTTCCCCTTCTGCCGCTGGGTGTCAAGTGCCCCGTCCTTGTGCCTCTCTCAGACAACCTAGCCAATAACACGTGACTGACCTTGTCACAAAACCAGTCCAGCTATACACAATTCTGCCTCCCAAGCAGAAAAAAGACACGAGAAACTCAATCCGTGAAAATCCCGTGCGCGCTGTCAGCGAAAAACCGTCAGCCCTATGACAGCAGAAACCCCCACTGTGAAACTCGTGCGCTACGAAACATCCGTGCTAGTTGAGCACTGTCAGCAAACTCTGCTGTAGCCCAATATCACGTACAGGCGCTTTCTATCATAATCGACCAAGAACAGGCACTCCACTGAGTGACACTTTCTTGGTCTCTGTCACCCGATCGTGACACACCTCCCCTCTTCAAGACGAAACCTCGGTTTCGCTCACAGTCATGTTCTCCTCTATAGCCCGAGAGAGAAAGTCAGCTCCAACATTGTTGGCGCCCGGAATGACGCGTACCGTGAATTGGTACGGTTGGAGAATCAACGCCCAGCGCATAAGTCTGGCGTTTGCCAACCTTGCAACCTGAAGATATTGCAGAGGTTGATGGTCTGTTTCCAGACAGAAAGGTCGTCCTCAAGAACGAGCAACCCCTCGTTTCACCCCTGATGACTGCAACCTTCTCTGTCTTCTTGTCTTTGTTCTTCTGGTCTTTGTTCTTCTCCCCGTAGGCTGTCCTCTCTATGTAGGCGCGCAGCAGGTTGGCATGGTACAGGCGTGCTTTCCCGTTCATGACGATCCTGTAGTCGTTCTGGCCCACCTTCGCTGTCACCTCAAAAGGTCCTTGCCACTGCAGTTGTAGCTTGTTGTGTTTGACAGGTAGAAGTAGCAACACCCGTTCTCCAATCTTGAAGCTGCGCGGCCGTGCCTTGCGGTCGAATCCTCGCGCGTAACGCTGTGCTGCTCTTCCCAGGTTCTCTTGAGCCAGTTTGCAGGTCTCTTCAATCCTGTTCCTGAGTTCTACGATGTAGGTCGCTGTCGTCTGCACCTCCTCGTCAGCTTCTTCGTCCGTCCAAGCCTGACGCAGGATAGCCATGGGACCGCGTACCTGTCTGCCGTACAACAACTCGAATGGGGAAAAGCCCAAGCTCTCCTGAGGAACCTCGCGGTATGCAAAAAGCAATGCTGGGATGTACCTGTCCCACGTGCGTGGTTTCTCCTGAGCTAGTTTCCTCAGCATGGTCTTCAAGGTGCCATTGAACCTTTCCACCAGTCCGTTGCACTGAGCATGGTAAGGAGTGGTGAAATGCTGCTCCAGTGATAGCAGTCGTGCTGCCTCCGCCATCACTCCTCCCGTGAACTGCGTGCCTCTGTCGGTGAGTACCTCTGATGGAATTCCCAGCCGGGACCACATAGTAACCAGAGCCTCAGCTACTCGCGTGGCTTCAATCGATTTCAGAGGGATCGCCTCTGGGTATCGAGTAGCGTAGTCCACCATGGTCAAAATGTATCTGTTTCCGTCCTCAGACGCAGGCAAGATGGGCCCGATGATGTCCACTGCCACCCGACGAAAGGGTTCGTCGATGAGCGGCATCTTCTCCAAGGGGACCTTCCTCACCCTTCCTTTGGCAACCACCTTCTGGCACTTATCGCAGGACGCACAGAAACGTCGGACATCCGTGCAGATGCCTGGCCAGTAAAAGTGGCGCCAGACACGATCCGTGGTCTTCTTGGTGCCAAGATGACCTCCCAGAATCGAGTCGTGTGCCGTTGCCATGACACCCTCGCGAAACTCGCGAGGCACGACAACCTGTTTGAATGTACCTTCTTGGTTGCTGAACTCACGGTAGAGCAACTTCTTGTCCCTGAGGAACCTTGACCTCCCATGCTTCCCGCTCAGCTTCACCTTCCCCGACTTCGCGTGCTCCCGAGGAGTTGCTAATGTCGGATCAGATGCCTGAGCCTTCGCGAGAAGCGCGGGGGTCACGTTCCCCAGGGCAGCTCGTGCAGCAGGTAGGGGTTTGAGAGGTTTGTCCTCTCGCTCCGCCTGTGCCCGCGTGAGCACTGAAATGACGTCGGGAGACCGATAAACGGGAACCTCCCTGGTGACGCCGTCCACAAACTGAACCCGGTTCCCAATGAGCAGGTCGCATGGAGGATCGTCCATGACGACGGCCACAATGGTCCCCGTGAACAACGGTGTTACGACCTTGATCACTGCCGTGTTCAAGTCGTAAGCGTGAGATGCCTCGGCCATTCTCACCCTGATGCTGTCTCCTGTGTAGGCCATAGCTGGAACTAGACTCGCCCGAACCACTATCATGTCTGCCCCTGTGTCCCGCAGACCTTCGCCCTTCACTCCGTTAACGTAGACGTTGCAGTGGGGCTGGAAATGTTTCCTGGAGCACGGAACGCAGAGTTGTGGAATTGTGCATGAGCTCGTGACGTCCCTTAACTCCTCACTGCCAACAAAGTGTACGCCCTTCTGGTCAGCCTGTCTCCTGTGGCAGTCCTTCTTCACGTGGCCCCGCTTGTTGCAGTAATAACACTGGATGTCAGTTCTGGAACTTGATCCTTTGTGTCCCTGATCGTCCTTCCCGTCCTTGGGTCCTGAAGAACCTGAATTTCCCGATTTTCCCGGCCGTGAGCCTGAAGATTTGCCAGAGATCGCCTGGGCGTCCTCGTGTACTCTGATCCAGTCGGCTGCCTCCTGAGTAGTCTTTGGCTGGTGTTCCTGCACGAAGGTCACCACCTCAGGTCGCAGGCTGGACATCAGTTGTTCCATGACTATGAGGTCGGCAAGGTCGTCGACGGTCCAGTTCTTCTCGGCCATCTCCACCCAGCGCCGCAGGTAGAGATTAAGGCGTGCCACAAACTGCCCAGGTAGCAAAAGATCTGGAAATCATCTGCGGGACAGATGCCAGTTGCCACATATTGTACATATGTCAGAAATCGTATGGATACCACATGGTTACAATTTGTCATTTCTCACATGATCTGACCATGACCAGCGGCATATCATAGCCAGCTGGATTCTTGCTGGCGCGGTCAGCTACTCTACTTTTTAAAGCTGAATTATTTTAAAGCTTTTGTTTGTGAACAATTATGGTATTTATTTTGCGAATTATTGTATATTAATTACAAAAATGACAATTGAAAAATCTGAATTTGGGACAAAGTATTGTATGCCATTTTTGTTGTTGAGTGCGTCTAAACCCTCCAAATAAGGTTTTGAATGTGTGTAAAAAAAAATTAAAATAAAGGTTTTTTTGCAATTTGTTTGTGTCATTTGTTATTTTGCAAAAAAATGTATGTGATAACTTGTTGCAATCAGCCGAAGTTTGCTGTCTGAGTTTGACGATATTTTATAAGACGAGCGTCCCCAGCCACCATGATCCTGCATGCGGTTTTTTTCCTTTTTCATGCTGGAATGCGTGACACCTTCGCTATTCGCGCCTTACATTTCGCCAACTTTTACGCAGAAGTTGTTGCAGTCCAAACGATTTCTCCACGCTTATTTGAAAAGGTGATTGCAATCTTTGTTTTCCTAATTTAATATCTGTATCTGTCTGTTACGCTGCACTTGTAGAACAAGTCATCCAGGTGTCTGGCATTGTTGCAGCGGAATACCGTGCATTTATGTTTGTTCTTTATAAAAACAATTCTTTTTATGTTTATTTTTTTTACCTGTATTTAATTTTGACATTTTAACATAAAAATTAGTTATTCTTCTTGGTGACATTTTTTTTTATTTAGAATTTTAATTGCATTTATAACCTTTATTCGGTTATTTTTAAATTTATTTTTTACACAGTTTGGGTTCAAAGAATACATTTTATTTTTTTAAACAAATATTTTTATTTTATATATTGGATTTTTATTAAATTTTTATCATAAAATTTGTTCTCAGTCTTTTTATTTTTTTAATTTGATAAAATAAATCTAAAAACAAAGAGACTGCCAACTTTCAATTAAAAAAAATATTGGTTAAAAAAAAGTTGCTGAAGTTTTGTTTTTTGGTCAACTGAGCATTTAGACTACACTCATAATGTTTAGTTCAGTGAGCCATTTGTTTTAAGGGAGACAATAACAACTGCAAAGAGCAATATCTTTCAGTTATTTCCCTTGTTAATTAATGATCTCGATCATTTCCGGTTGGCGCAATGGAGTAGAATGCCACATGTTGTGGCGTTTTTCACCCTTTTATCTTCTTGCCTTGTATTTTGAGTTGCTTATTGGATGTAAGGTAATCCTTGTCTTTCATTCTAAAATGAAGATTGATTGTCTAACGAAGTACTAAGTGAATTAACTGATGGAACAATTTGATTTCGAATTTGATGACTGATGCCGGGATTGGTAGGGCTCGGACACTACAGTCGCATTCTCGATTTTATTTTTATTTTTTTGCCTAGAAGAACACTGTTCTATTCATCCAAGGTTGTTTTTTCTGAACGAGGTGTGAGTCAACTAACTTTCCCAAAAACATGATGTTGATTGATGTTGTGGTTTGGTTTTTAGAATAGAAGTTGTAAAATTAAAACAGTAACAGTGAAAATGCTCCGATTCGCCGGTCGATCACATGCACACACAAATCGGGGAGGTTGCTAAATTACAACACATGTCTTAGTTTACCCGTTCGCTTCAAATATAATCGTTTGAAACATTGTTCACAAGTAGACGAGACTCTGCTTTTCATATTCATGATATTGATAGTGATTGAATAATATATTTTATTCGCGAGCTGATCTACATTACACACGATGTAAAATTCAACCAACCCGATTTTTGTTGAAGTAAACAAATGTATGTAACCTGCGAATTGGATGGTAGTGTTTTACATTCTCATTTAACATTTATCAGCTTCCTGTCTGTTGGTAAACTTCTGGTTTCTAATCTACTGATTATACATGTATTCCAATTTTGTTTTCATTGATGAACAAGTGTGGACTTTTTAAAGATTTGTTTCTGTCTTCATTTAAAAAAATGTCATCCATCAAATGACATGTAAATTGCATCTTCATCAAGTGTTAACTATTTCTGTGATATGTGTTCAAGGTGGCGGTAATGAACAGCTTCGGTCAGTTCAAACATACTCTGATCTGAACTACAAACAGGACCTTGCGTATTGAGTCAATGTAAGTAACCATTCATATCCCTCTGCCTCATAAATCAATAACCGTTCAACTTCAAGATTTCTCTCTCTTCCAACCTCAATTTTTTTTCTCTTTGGTGAGTCAGGTTGTGACTTTTGTTTACATGGCAGACTTTGTACCAACTTTCCCCCTACTTTGAAACAATTTTAGTCATGGCCAAATCAAATCTAAAGTGCTACCCTTGTGATGTAAACTGCTAAACAGCGCAAACTGTCAAACTTGTTTTAAGCAACGATTCTTGTCAGACTTTGTAGGCCAGTGCAGCTATTGGAGCTACCTCCTAATGCGACAAAAGCAGTTTGGCTATTGTTTGACTCTATAGCTAACCAATCAGTTAGCGGCGATAAGAAAAGTCAGCGGAATATCTTTTTTATTCCACGGCCAAGTGCTGCAGCTTTTGTAGTCGCTGCTAAGTGTTACCTTAATTGTTTTTAAATTATATTATACATTCCAATTTTGTTTTTGTTGTGAGTGTGACTTTGAGGCTTGTGAATGATGAATCATTGTGTTCCTAATTAATTTCAAGGATTTATTTTTCAGAAAGCCATGAGTATGCAGACAGTGTGTTTGAACTTGAAGAAAGCTGAGATGGACAGTGACCTCAGCCCTCAACAGACAACATCGCCACAGACGCCGCTAACGCAGACTGTGGTTTCGCTACTGCGGCCAGGTGAAGATGTACAGGTATATCTCAATAGCAACAGATGCATCGTTGACAGCGACACATTTGTCAGGGTCTTTTTGTTTTATGAATTTGGCTTATTTTGTCTTTTATTCTTTGGTAGAACCTTTTTAAAGTAATAAAAGCAGATGTGTCCATTTTTTTTTTTACTGGTTTAGGGAAACAAATGCACTGTTTTCAGTAAAGAAGAAAAACCGGGTGGTATGTTGATGATTGCTTTATTTTTTTATTTTCAAATTACCCAAGCATGTGTGTTTTTTATTCACCTTTTTTTCTTCTTGTGTGTGAGAGTTATGCTCAGTAATTTGAGAAAACATAGTAGACCAGTGTCTATGAACCTTAACTGTCATATTCTCTCAAAGATTTTATTCATTTAAAAAAAAATGTATTCATCATATGTAAAAGAATGTAGTGTCCCCCAGCCATACTCATAGTAATAGGCTCAATTTTCTCAGTTTTATTATTCAGAGGATTTATTTTTAGTTCTGTAACCTGAATGGGTTTTTTTGGTAAGAGTTTTTTGCAATTGCATATGTCTTCATCAAGCATTAATTATTTCTGTGATATCTTTTCAGGGTGGCAGTAATGAACAGCTTCGGTCAGGTCAAACATACTCTGAACTACAAACAAGACCTTGCTTTTTGAGTTGAGGTAAGTAACCATTCACATATCAT
This sequence comes from Littorina saxatilis, assembly GCF_037325665.1. NCBI lineage: Eukaryota > Metazoa > Mollusca > Gastropoda > Littorinimorpha > Littorinidae > Littorina > Littorina saxatilis. The sequence continues at coordinate 85,338,994 of NC_090256.1, read as the reverse complement.
TTAGCCTTATAAATCAATAACTGTTCAACTTCAAGATTTCTCTCTCCCAACCTCAATTTTTTTTCTTTTTTCTTTGGTGAGTCAGGTTGTGACTTAAGTTTTGTTCAAATGGCAGACTCTGTACCAACTTTCCCCCTACTTTGAAACAATTTTAGTCAGCGCCAAATCATAACCTTTGTGGTTGAAAACGACGTTAAACACCAAATAAAGAAAGAAAGCACCAAATCAAATCAAAATTGCTGCCCTTGTGATCAGCAAAAACGCTCAAACTTGTTTTAAGCGACGATTCTTGTCCGACTTTGAATACCAGTGCAGCTATCGGAGCTACCTCCTAATGCAGTAAGAGCAGTTTGGCGATAGTTTTGCTATAGCTAACCAATCAGTAAGCGGCGATAAGAAAAGTCTGCGGAATATCTTTGTTATTCCACGGCCAAGTCCAGCAGTTTTTGGAGTCGCTGCTAAGTCTTACCTTAATTGTTTCTAAATTGCTGGAGCCGTTCACATGGCTGACGTTTTGCCGACAACCCAGGAGATATTTTCAAACGACTTCGAGTCGGGGGAAAGTTGTTTGCTCGTCTCTCATGTGAACAGCACTTAAATGTTTTCAGATCTGAAAATCTAGGCAGGGATATAGTTTTGTGTCGGTGTGATTATTCATCAGTTTATTTCAACTCCTTTCAGTGCAGTTTTTGAGTGACTGTCAGCTCGCTCCTACCCATTTCAACTTTTTTTCTTTGTGTGTGTGTGAGAGTTATGCTCAGTAATTTGAGAAAACATAGTAGACCAGTGTCTATGAACCTTAACTGTCATATTCTCTCAAAGATTTTATTCATTTAAAAAAAAATGTATTCATCATATGTAAAAGAATGTAGTGTCCCCCAGCCATACTCATAGTAATAGGCTCAATTTTCTCAGTTTTATTATTCAGAGGATTTATTTTTAGTTCTGTAACCTGAATGGGGTTTTTTGGTAAGAGTTTTTTGCAATTGCATATGTCTTCATCAAGCATTAATTATTTCTGTGATATCTTTTCAGGGTGGCAGTAATGAACAGCTTTGGTCAGGTCAAACATACTCTGAACTACAAACAAGACCTTGCTTTTTGAGTGGAGGTAAGTAACCATTCATATATCACTTAGCCTTATCAATCAATAACTGTTCAACTTCAAGATTTCTCTCTCTCCCAACCTCAATTTTTTCTTTTTTCTTTGGTAAGTCAGGTTGTGACTTAAGTTTTGTTGACATGGCAGACTTTGTACCAACTTTCCCCCTACTTTGAAACAATTTTAGTCAGCGCCAAATCAAATCAAAATTGCTGCCCTTGTGAACAGTAAAAACGCTCAAACTTGTTTTAAGCGACGATTCTTGTCCGACTTTGAATACCAGTGCAGCTATCGGAGCTACCTCTTAATGCAGTAAGAGCAGTTTGGCGATAGTTTTGCTATAGCTAACCAATCAGTAAGCAGCAATAAGAAAAGTCTGCGGAATATCTTTGTTATTCCACGGCCAAGTCCAGCAGTTTTTGGAGTCGCTGCTAAGTCTTACCTTAATTGTTTCTAAATTGCTGGAGCTGTTCACATGGCTGACTTTTTGCCGACGACCCAGGAGGTATTTTCAAACGACTTCGAGTCAGGGGAAAGTTGTTTGCTCGTCTGTCATGTGAACAGCACTTAAATGTTTTCAAATGATCTGAAAATCTAGGCAGGGATATAGTTTTGTGTCGGTGTGATTATTCATCAATTTATTTCAACTCCTTTCAGTGCAGTTTTTGAGTGACTGTCAGCTCACTCCTACCCTTTTCACTTCTTTGTGTGTGTGTGAGAGTTATGCTCAGTAATTTGAGAAAACATAATGGACCAGTCTCTATGAACCTTAACTGTCAAATTCTCTCAAAGATTTTATTCATTTTAAAAAAAAAATTCATCAAATGTAAAAGAATGTAGTGTCCCCCAGCCATACTCATAGTAATAGGCTCAATTTTCTCAGTTTTATTATTCAGAGGATTTATTTTTAGTTGTGTAACCTGAATGGGTTTTTTTGGTAAGAGTTTTTTTGCAATTGCATATGTCTTCAAGCATTAATTATTTCTGTGATATCTTTTCAGGGTGGCAGTAATGAACAGCTTTGGTCAGGTCAAACATACTCTGAACTACAAACAAGACCTTGCTTTTTGAGTGGAGGTAAGTGGAAAATTTCTAAAGTAAATTTTCATTTCATTAATATACTTACCCGAATCACATATATAGCAGTTGACACCGTCTGGTATGCTAAGGTACTGAAAGCGCTACCCATCTTTAAAGTAATTAAAGGGAAGCAACCCCACACCAAAAAAGCTGGAACTAGCATATGGTAGTGAGCTACCCCCTGGGAGTTACCTCCCATTAGCTACTTCCCATCCCACGCACGTGGCTACTTCATTCCGGCTCAGAGAAAAACCGAAACAAACAGCGGGGCAGGCGGGAGGGACTTCGATATGTGATTCGGGTAAGTATATTAATGAAATGAAAATTTACTTTAGAAATTTTCCATTAAATTACATATTCTTACTCCGAATCACATATATAGCAGATAACATCAACATGGCGGTGGGCAAGAAATAAATCAAACTCACCATCACATTCTGGACAGGAACTGGCCGGCTGCTATAAGGGCAGGTAGACCGCGAGATCCATCCTGTCTGAGTGCAGCCACGTCTCGAAGATAGTAATTAATGAAAATATCTTCTGAGCGCCAGTAAGCCGTCGAGAGCACCTCGTCAAGCCGTTGCGAGCGAAGAACGGCCAAAGACGAAGACCACGCCCTAGTCTCATGGGCTCTGGCCGAGACCAGGGGAAAGGCAGGCTGAGCCCCCCCCCCACTTGTGTGACACCAACTGTAGGCTTGCCGAATAAGGGACGACACCCACCGGGCCAACGTAACTCTTGAAACGTCTTTCTCCCTTGAAGTGAGAAGAGAGATAAACAATAGCTTTTGTGAGGAGGAACGAACCGGCTGAGTCCGAGCCAAATACAGACGTAAGGCCCTAACTGGACAGTTGACCGAATCAGGGTCATCCGGAGCCAACGCGTTGGTCAAGGCCTTGACGCGAACCAACGGAGAGGCCTGCCCCGGAGCCTGATTCTTGGCCAGGAAGTCGGGACGGAAACGAAGAGATACTGAGCCGTCCGACTCGAACAAAATGTCACCTGGCAGACCCGACAGAGCGTGGACCTCGCTACCCCGTCGGGCCGTAGCCAAAAGAACCAGAAAAAGAGTCTTGCGAGTGAGATTGTAGAGACTCGACTCGCTCAAAGGCTCAAATTCCGCGGACCGCAAGAACGCTAAAACAAGGAACAGGTCCCACTTAGGAGCGGGCAAACGAGACCGGACCTCCTTGAGAGCAGCGCCCTTAATGACAGCAGCGATCACCCCCCCCACTTGAACAGATCGGCCGATCTGCTTGAGAGTAGCAGAGATCGCAGAGCGCCGGACCCTCATAGAGGAGACGGAGGCACCCTGCGAAAACATAAACGAGAGGTGGTTGGCGACCTGCATAGAGCGAGGAGCCACTGCAACCACCCCTTTAGCGGAACACCAGGAGGCCCAGGCCCTCCAGTGCGAGGCGTATACGGACGAGGTGGAAGCCCTATGGGAGCTGCCCACCAAGTCCAGCGTCGGAGAAGACGCACCAGAGCGCCTCAGTGAGTCCCGAACAACATCCACACGTGAAGCTTCAGAAGACTGGGCTCCTCGTGTGGAATGCCTGTTCGGGGCTGCACTAATTCCCCTCTTCTCAGAGAGAGAGGAATGGGAGGACCTTGGGCGAGCCGAAGCAGGTCTGGGAACCAGTCCTGCGACGGCCAGAGGGGCGCGACCAGAAGTAGAAGGGCCGGCCCCTCCAGCTCCGCCTTTCGAATTACTCGGCCGAGTAATGGGAAAGGCGGAAAGGCGTACGCCTCCAGACCCGTCCAGGGAATGTCCAGAGCGTTCACTCGCCAAGCCTGAGGGTCCGGGAATGGCGAGACGAACACCGGGAGCCTCTTCGAGAACCTGGTGGCAAACAGGTCGACGAGAGGCTTTGGGACTTGGGTCCAAAGGCGAAGCAGTGCCCCGTGAGTGACTGTCCACTCGGACTGAAGCACCCTGCCGGAGCGACTGAGAGCGTCCGCCAGAGTGTTCAGCCTCCCTGGAAGGTACCTGGCGGAGATCGAGATGCGGTGTTGGTAACACCACCTCAAGACCTCGCAGGTCCTGTCCGAGAGAGACGGGGACCGCGAGCCTCCCTGCTTGTTGATATAAGCTGCCACTGTCGTGTTGTCTGTAAACAGACGAACATGCTTGGCCTGCAGGGAGGGCAGAAACCGGGTGAGAGCTAGAGCTACTGCTTCTAGTTCCAGCCGGTTGATATGCCACTGGCTCTGTTCCACCGACCACAGACCTGACACCGTGTGTAGGTCCGTGTGAGCCCCCCACCCCAGCAAGGACGCGTCCGTGAACAGGTCCAAGTCCGGGGGAGGCAAGGCAATCGGAACCCCTCTGCACACCCACTCCGTGTCCAACCACGGGAGGGTGGTAGACTGGAACCATCCCTGGAGAGGGACGAGGACGTTCCAATCCACCCGAGTCGAGCCCACAAACGGCTTCAGAGCTGCCTGAAAAGGACGCTTGTGTACCCGACCCAGAGGGACCAACAGAGCCATGGATTCCATCTGTCCCAAGATGGAGGCAAGAGAGCGAAGGGGCGCCTGCAGGAGGGGCAAAGTCGAGCGTATCTGAGCTTGGAGCTTGTCCACCCTCTTTTGAGAGGGGCGGACAGTCCAAGCGACCGTGTCGAAGGACATCCCCAAGTAGGTGAACGTCTGCGACGGGGTCAGCTCCGACTTTGACGCGTTGATCGAGAACCCCAACGAGTGGGCTTCCCGAAGAACCGTCTGGGTATGCTGCGTGCAGCCTGCCTGGGACTGGTTCAGAACGAGCCAGTCGTCCAGGTAAACCCGCAGGCGGATACCCTGAGACCTCACCAGAGCGCCCAGCTGTCGGACCACCATGGTAAAAATCCATGGTGCGAGCGACAAACCGAAAGGGAGGGCGCGGAACTGGTAGACCTGCTCGTCCCACCGGAAACGAAGCCATTTCCGGTCGGACGGATGCACCAGGATGTGAAAGTATGCATCTGTCAGGTCTATGGAGGTCGCCCAATCTCCTGGGCGGAGAGAGTCTCTGACCTTGGCGGGCGTCTCCATCTTGAACTTTATCTCTCTCAAGAAAGTATTGAGAAAAGATAAGTCCAAGACCGGACGCCACGCCCCTGAAGCTTTGGGCACGGCGAAAAGGCGCCCGTAAAATCCCAGGGAGCTTTGGTCCAGGACCCTCTCCACTGCCCCCTTCTGCACCAGGGAGGCAACTTCCGTTTGCAGAACGGATCTTGCCTCCTGAGAGCAGGGGGGCTTGAAGCGTGGCGGATGTCGGGAAAGAGGAGCCTTCTCCTCCCGCCATAAGAGACGGAAGCCCGATCTCACAACTCCCACTATCCATTGGCTGTCTACTGAGACCATCCAATGGGTGAGTGCCCGGGAGAGGCCCCCCGCCATCACCAAAGTGGAGGGCGGGGGGGGGGTGAGACCGGGGGCGCTTCATTGGGGGTGAGGCTTGCTGTTAGAGCCGCCACGCCCCCTTCCCGACACTGTCTTCTTCTTGCCACCTCGAGAGCTCTGCTGAGCAGGCCTCTTTTGAGCAGGCTTGGGCTTGGAACTCGGCTGAGACTTCCCCTGCTGGGAAGGCTTAGCCTGCTTCGCGCCCTGTAGAGCCATGTCCAGGAACTGAGCGTCCTTGTTGGACTGAATCTCTGCCTGCCGAGCGACAAGCGCCATGTGGCCGAGCAGCGATCCCTCTACAACCGGAGACACACGTAGTGTGTCTCTGGTAGCCTGATCGGCAAACTGAGAGTTGGCAAGAAACAACTCCCTCCTTGTCAAGACCGCATGCGCGTATTGCAAAGAGGAGAGACGAGTCTGTTCCTCATTGACCTTCGCCAGGGCCGTAAGCAGGGAGGAGACATCATCCGCATTTTGCTCCTCACTGAGGGAAAAAGGGACAAGAGAGTCGGTCAACGACCGAGACAGTGCCCGCACCAGCGTCTCGGAGATGGAAGCCAGCTCCAAGAGCTGACGACCGATCTCCTCCAGGGAGATAAGAGTACCCTCCCGCACTGGCACAACCGAGTCAGACTTGACTGGTTTGACAAGCAAAGCCTGCAGCTCCTGCGTCACCGGTAAGATGGCACGCGGGAGAGCAAAGGAAGTGGTGAGGTTGCGGCTACGGACAGGGAAAGCAATCCTCTTCTGTGCAGAATGCACAAAGGAAGAGGACTGCCCTTCATCCGCAAGCCAACCACGAGCCCGTTCCGGAACCGGCCCAAAAGGTGCCAGAAGAGGGAACGGCTCAACCGGAATACCACTGCTCCGTTTGTTCGGGTGCACCAGAACTTGGGACAGGTGGTATGAGACAGACGGAGATTCCACAAACCGGAAGGAGGAAGCGTCATCCTTATCCGGCAGGAAGTCTGCCATAGCTGAAGGCGCCGCCGAAACGGAAGTAGCGGACGTCGCTACACCTTCTGCAAAATACCGCGAAGTCACCTCGGCTGCAGAGTCAAGAATGGACTTGAGCTGAGAGGAAAACACAGTACGGGTGTCTTCGCTGACCACTGACTGCAGTTCAGACTGATCCATCAGCGAAGAACGACCGTAGTCATCAACCACAGTGGCTGAAAGGTACTCTGGATGACCGGAAACCGGAAACCTGTACCCACGAACATCGTCCTGGTTTAAACCCTGCCCAGTAGGGAGAGGGTAAACCGGAACACCGTCCGAGAACGCCGGATGTGGTTGGGCGGAAGTCAAAACCTCAGCAGAGGAAAGAGACGACCGTCCGTGCTGAAGCACCGGAAGTGCAAAAGCATCACGCTGTTGTTCCCTCTCCGCCATCCAAGAGGAAGTGGACGGTAGAGGGACAGCGTGTCCGGCCGAAGCCGGAAATGCAGACACCATAACCGCCGGGGGCGGAAGCGGTGAATGCACGAACTGCGGCCGGAAGCCGTGAAGCCCGTAGGCCAGCTCATGATCCATCCCGTCGCGGCTGGCATTGCGAGCAAGCGTGGGGGGACCTATGCTTCCGGCGGGAGCCGGAAGCGCAGTAACCGTAAACGGTCGCCGCTGCTGGCTAACAGAGTCCTGCTCTACAAGAGGAGGCCTGCCGCCAGCCGAAAGCAGGGAGTGACCCTGCGCACACGAACCGTTGCCCGCACGGGGCTGTCCAGGCGCTTCACGAGAGCAAGAGGACCGGTTCAACTTACTTGTAACGTCTCCACCCGAGACAGGAAGTTGAGGAGCGGAAACAGAAGAAACCTTCCCGGAAGAGAGGGACTGAGTGTCCCCCCCCGAAACCGGAACGGCAGCGCTAACTGGAGTAGACGAGCGCTGCATCTCTGTCTGTACCAGAGAGCGAATCTCCGGGATAAGAGTCTGCAAGAGAGAGGACACAATCGTCCCCTGGTCCGACGCCGACAAAGCAGAGGGCGCAGAAACAACAGTAGAACTAGCACAAACGGGGGTGCTAGAAAGCGGAGGTGAAATAGGCACTGACAAAATTGTGTTGCGTGCAGCGTCTGACACCAATACAACAGGCTTAGAGCTAGAGGACTTGGGCTTAATCTTGCCCTTAATGTCTCCTTTACCCTTACGTTTATCCTGGTCTGCCATGCTGACCAACAACAAACAAGAAACCAGCGAAAAAATTTCACAGAAAAAGTTACTGAAAACGAAAGTCCTAACGGACAGCTAAGCAGTAACTACAGCAAAATAAAAACGAACCAAGCTTGCAACACACAATGCACAAGCGTCAGTGAACACGCCACAAAATACAAGCCAGCAAAGCTAACTGTAAACAAAATGGCGAAAGCACAACAGGTTACTGACGAACAATGTCCAAAGGACAACAGACAGCAACCAACGCACAAGTTCGAAACAGAAAAATACAGAACGAGCTCACCAAAACAGGCGCCCGCACGGGAGACAAGATGAGTTACGTGGCCGGCAGGTGAACGAAACAGCACAAGGCAGCCACAGTAGCGCACAGAAAATTCAATGACCTCTCACCAGGACAGCTGAAGTCGGAATGAAGTAGCCACGTGCGTGGGATGGGAAGTAGCTAATGGGAGGTAACTCCCAGGGGGTAGCTCACTACCATATGCTAGTTCCAGCTTTTTTGGTGTGGGGTTGCTTCCCTTTAATTACTTTAAAGATGGGTAGCGCTTTCAGTACCTTAGCATACCAGACGGTGTCAACTGCTATATATGTGATTCGGAGTAAGAATATGTAATTTAATAACCATTCATATATCACTTAGAGGGCTGTCACACATGCGACTGAGTCGCGCGATTTACCCTGTCACACAGCCGACTCAGTCGTAGAAAACAGCTACGACTCAGTCTCATGCGATTCCCTCGTAGCTTTGAGGTTTAGAACATGTTCTATATTCCTGCGATCCAGTCGTCGGTCAATCGCAGGGGCAGAGCCAACAGAGCCAATCAGAACGCGTTGCTGCGGTCTTGACGCCGTGACGTAAAATAATGGCGGACTGTGGCGTACAGCGTTTCTTCGTCGATTCAAAACTTTTTTGAAGAACAGTTTTTTACTCAGATATAAAGGAGACGTTTTAGGCGTGTACAGCGGTCGGAAAACATTAATTGCAGCTGTCTGGGAACTTTATTTCTTGCAAAGGCGTAATGCTGAAAGGAATTTTTCAGAAAAGTAGAGCGACGTTCGAACATTTAGCAAAGCGCGTTTGCCGTGTTCACTATGACACGTCACTTCTGCCCCGCTCGCGTGGAGTTATCGTTCTCCAGTCGTTCGTCTATCGTTCATACGATTTTATGTGCGATCGGCCAAAGACTGAATCGCAACGAGTGAGTCGCCTGTATGACCGATGCTTTAGCCTTATAAATCAATAACTGTTCAACTTCAAGATTTCTCTCTCTCCCAACCTCAATTTGTTATTTTCTCTTTGATGAGTCAGGTTGTGACTTAAGTTTTGTTCATTTAAGTCGGTGCCAAATCAGATCAAATTTGCTGCCCTTGTGAACAGTGCAAACGCTCAAACTTGTTTTAAGCGACGATTCTTGTCAGACTTTGAAGGCCAGTGCAGCTTTCGGGGCTATCTGAGCTACCTCCTAATGCGATAAGAGCAGTTTGACGTTAGTTTGGCTATTGCTAACCATTCAGTAAGCGCCGATAAAAAAAAAGTCTGCGAAAAATCTCTGTTAAAGAATGTAGTGTCCTCCAGTCATACAATTTTACACTGTCAAATGGTAAACATTTTCCTCTGGCTACACTTCATTCCATCAGGTTCTATTTTTTCTCTTTTTTTTCAGGTACCATGCCTCATGTAACAAAGTCTTGCAAGATGTCAGCCGATCAAGCTCACACATCTTCGTGATCAGGGATATCTGTTTCGGCACAGTCGGTGGTGCTAAACTCTGGCGATGGGGTAGAAGTTCTGTCCAAGACACCACCCCTGTGCATCATCCAGAAAGCTGAAGAGTGACAAACCTTGACCCACATTCAGAGTAAAGAACTGATTATCTTAAGATAACATATGATCCTGACACCAAATTTTAAAGCAGATTAATTCTTCTCAATCCAGAACTTGTCTTTAAATCATACTGCAGAGATTACATTCCCAGTGCTGCGATGGTTATTCACCACGCACACTCAAGGTCCAACCCTGAAGTGATGCGATAGTCAGGGGTTCACTACAGAGCCTTTTTGGAGGAGAGTTGCGGGTACTTTCTTTGTTTTAGTTTTTTAAACTATACTTTAAAGCCTTTTTTTCCCTTAATGTGTGTGTGTTTGGCTGACTTGGGAGTATTGTTCCTGCTGTGACTTTGTTTCATTGATTCCTAATTGAGAAAAGATACAAGTTGGCTTATTATTATGATATTGAATATAAAGTATGATCTTCAGACTGTTGTTTTGTCTTTTGTTGTGAAAATGTGTGATTGAGTGTGTGTCTGTGAGGTTCGAAGTATCGGTCAAACATATGACGAAGACATGTCATTCATACAGTAAACATGTGACATATAGCAAACAATATCATTTGTTTCATGGCAACCATGTAATTTGCATATGCCAATGTCATTTGTGATATGGCAAACACATGATTTTCATATGTCAGTGTCACTTGTAATGTGGTGTAAATGAGGTTTCCATATGACAATGTCACTTGTGATGTGGCAAACTAGTGGTTTTGACATGTCATTTACACCTAAAAACCATATGGTAGCCATTCCAAAACCATTTGCAATTTATCTATGACTGACATATGGTTTTGCTATATGATTTCCACATGCCATGTCATATGTTTGTCATATACCGGGCATATTACTCTGCTGCCTGGGTGATGGCTCAGCTCGCCGCTCAGTCTCTTGCTGTTACGCAGACGTCGTCTGTAGGCTTCAGCAGTCAGGTTGAAGCGCTGGAGTAACGCCTTCTTAAGTGCCTGATAGTCTCTCGCCTCGTCGTCATCCAAAGCGTTGTAGAGCTGCAAAGCGCGTCCTTTCAGGCAGGTGCTAAGGCGGCTAGCCCACGTGGCCTCTTCCCACTTCTGGTCAGATGCAATGCGCTCAAACCGGCGTAAAAAGTCGTCGAGCTCGTCCTTGTCATCGTCGAACGTCGGCAGTCTCGTACGGTCGGCAACAAACGTCGGCGCGCTAGCCTGAGTAAGCGTACCCTTCTCGGCCTGTAGCCTAGCTAGCTCTAGCTGGTGATCGCGATCCGCCTGTTCCTTCCGGTCTAGTCTGTCACGTTCGTCTTTCTTTTCCTGTCTGTCAAGTTCGGCCTGTCGTTCGGCCTGTCGTTCCTGTCTCTCAAGCTCGTCTTTCTTATCCTGTCGGTCACGTTCGGCCTGTCGTTCCCTTTCTTGTCTGTCTCGTTCATCTTTCTCTTTCCGTTCTTGTCTGTCACGTTCGTCTTGTCGTTCCTGTCTCTCACGTTCGGCCTGTCGTTCTTGTCTGTCAAGCTCTTCTTTTCTCGTCTGTCGCTCTATGTCTTCCTTACGTTCTAACTCCTTGCGCTTAAGCAAACTACGCGCTCTAACGCGTGCGTCTCGCTCTGTCTGTTCCTCGCTACCAGGAGTCTCAAAAGTTAATCTCTTCGTAGGAGATCCCCCTGTAGCCATGGTTAGTTTAGCAAAGCGTTATCACAAAAGTAAGTCTAACGCAGCTATAGCTAGAATACGCGGTGATGAAAGCGATGGATACAAAAATCCAGCAACCGGAAAATGCAGAAGAAAAAATCCAAACGGTGTAGAACAAATCGCGTAGCCTACTTTATGGCTGCTTTTTGCGGTGAAACAAAGTGTTTCCCACAGCCGTGGCCTACTTTATCGGCTGCTTTTTGCGGTGAAACAGAGTGTCTCCCACAGCCTTGGTTAGGACAGAAGTCCTCGGACCCTTCCCCCCCAAAATTCCAACAAAGTCAAAATATGGAGAAAAATCCAAGTAAAACAAGACGGTAGAAATGTAACCTGTTACAGAATGCGAAACAACAATGTAGAGAAAACTGAGTAAAACGAATAACAAATCCGCTAACCCCGCTCAGCTCTCTGCAACGGAAAACACTGAACGTACAACAACAAAGATTCACAAACAAAGGAAAGGGAGGTAATCACAGTTAGCGCATACAATAGCTCACAAATTACAATTTACATTTCCTGCAAGATGTGAATCGCTTAAGGTGTGGTATATGATCAAAACTATACAAAAAAGGGTAGCACCAAGCAGAAAATAAGTCGAGCACTGACGAGATTATCTGCTCTTAGTTATCCTTAATTGGTGGGTCTTTATCAGTTGGAAATTAACTGAGTAAATCCCGGCTTGGCCCCCATGTGTCACGTTTCAATATATCACTTAAGGTGATTATGAACCGGTTAATTACTACTAATTAACTAACCACACCCTGATCCACTCTCGCAGGCATACAATTAAATAGAGTCAACAAAAGTATAAGTTTCAGACGCCTGTTTATGTATAAACTCTCCACCTCCCTCGAGCCTTCACTCAAAATATGTTCCTTTTACGTTCTCAACACGTAAAAAACCAGTGTTCACTGACAAAATGCCAGTAGTATATAGAAAATTATAGTAACACGCTGAACCCGTGTAAACATAGTTAAATGCGAATGTTCTGTTCGAAAAGCTCTAGTTCGTGCAGGGGTCACACCCCACGTTGTCACTATTCCAATGAAATCACAGATACGAAAAGACAACGGTGGTCAACGGGGTGCGTACGACATGGTGCACTTAGCTTTATCTCTGCTGCTGCTGCTTAGCCGGTATGCTGGTTAGCCGGTTCGCTGGTTAGCGTGTCCGCTGGTTAGCCGGTTCGCTGGTTAGCCGGTCCGCTGGTTAGCCGGTCTCCTGGTTAGCGTAGCTTCAACAGGTCCCGCCAAAGTCAGCCGTGCAGACGTTACAGGAACACGTAACGAAGCGAAGCGAAACGAACGGAGGCTGCAAACAGAAAGCATCGGTGCACTAAACATGTCAGCTACCCCTCACCCACCACCTTAAAACATGTCATCTTTAAATACCTCATCGAGCACGTGGGCCTGCACAAAACGGACTTTTTACAACAACAAAACAGCCATTTTCCGTCCTTCTCTCCCTATCTGCAAAAACCATATACAGATTAGTATTTTAGCGTCACAGAGAGTAAATTATGCGCTAACCTGGAAAGAACAACAGAGAGTATTTCATTCCACAACACAGACTCATCAACAGCGTTAAATAATGATTTATTACCTCAAAAGCCTATGATTGTACTCTCAATGGAAGCAAAGTCCGCTTCCTCCCTGGAACAGCCTCTGTTCGTCAACAGTGACCGAAAACCTCCAGAACCCCTTGTCGAATCCTTATGCGAAAGCCATCGCCGACGAAGGAATGTTGACGACTTGTCCTCAGCAAAATATGTGGCAGTGTGAAGGAAATAACCGGTGGAAGCTCCCCTAGAGTGCCGAATACAATATTCGGTGAAAAACCATCATACTCTAGAAACTGTGTATTAGATCCTTCCCCTTCTGCCGCTGGGTGTCAAGTGCCCCGTCCTTGTGCCTCTCTCAGACAACCTAGCCAATAACACGTGACTGACCTTGTCACAAAACCAGTCCAGCTATACACAATTCTGCCTCCCAAGCAGAAAAAAGACACGAGAAACTCAATCCGTGAAAATCCCGTGCGCGCTGTCAGCGAAAAACCGTCAGCCCTATGACAGCAGAAACCCCCACTGTGAAACTCGTGCGCTACGAAACATCCGTGCTAGTTGAGCACTGTCAGCAAACTCTGCTGTAGCCCAATATCACGTACAGGCGCTTTCTATCATAATCGACCAAGAACAGGCACTCCACTGAGTGACACTTTCTTGGTCTCTGTCACCCGATCGTGACAACGAGTTACACCAGTTTTGCCTGATTTAAATTTTACACACATCTTGTGTTTGAACAAAACGTACAGCCAGCCATTAAGTTTAACAGTTTTGCTGACAATTGAGAGGAAACTGTCTGAAAAGAACGCCAAATACCAGAGAAAAGCAGGTCTTCAGAGAGGAAGGAGGAGTCTTAAAATGGAGATAAATTTACAGATGCTAGTGTAACCAAGTGCCGTAACACTACGATCACCTCGGGAGGCGAAGTGCAATCAAACAGGATTGAAAATGTTAGGGCTAATTTCTTAGCCCTATAAAAACTGTTATGCAAACCCGAAGGTTTCCATGAACATACAGACAATCGGAAACCACCAGACCCCATCACAAACAGAATTCCACAATCCACCGGTGTTGACTTAAAGGCCAACAACTCGGGTGCAGAGTCTGCTGTGAAAGGAGCGGTAGCCTCCCCTGTCACACTAGAAACAGAAAACCCAAGAAGCCAGGTCATAATATTTGGAACGTTTTCAAACTAGAGGTCTTATAATAGGGAGGTTCCACTTTAACTCAGTTGAACAAAATATCGCACAATCACAAACACCACTCACACTCTTGCATACTTCCCTACAGTTCAAGCAAGTCTTTCATTCTGTAGAGACTTACGACTGCCACTCGCGATGATCCAGCCTGGAAAAGTCGTCCAAATCAGCAATGTCACGCAGATACTCAGACAACTTCAGCAGCTCTCTGTCGGTTGCGCGGCGGGTGTGAGCGTCACGAAAAGCACGAATCTGTCACAGCACAATCACCAGCACAATGTATTATGTGATATGTCACACTAACCAAACAAAACTGTGGCTGTAGAAATACACAGAAATACTGTGTGGTGTATCGTCAAAAACAACTCACAGTCATTACATTTAGTCAAGTTTTGACTAAATGTTTTAACATAGAGGGGGGAATCGAGACGAGGGTCGTGGTGTATGTGTGTGTGTGTGTGTGAGTGTGTGTGTGTGTCTGTCTGTCTGTCTGTCTGTCTGTCTGTCTGTCTGTCTGTGTGTGTGTGTGTAGAGCGATTCAGAAAAAACTACTGGACCGATCTTTATGAAATTTGACATGAGAGTTCCTGGGTATGATATCCTCAGACGTTTTTTTCATTTTTTTGATAAATGTCTTTGATGACGTCATATCCGGCTTTTCGAGAAAGTTGAGGCGGCACTGTCACGCTCTCATTTTTCAACCAAATTGGTTGAAAGTTTGGTCAAGTAATCTCCGACGAAGCCCGGACTTCGGTATTGCATTTCAGCTTGGTGGCTTAAAAATTAATTAATGACTTTGGTCATTAAAAATCTGAAAATTGTAAAAAAAACAAAAATTTTATAAAACGATCCAAATTTACGTTCATCTTATTCTCCATCATTTTCTCATTCCAAAAACATATAAATATGTTATATTTGGATTAAAAACAAGCTCTGAAAATTAAAAATATAAAAATTATGATCAAAATTAAATTTTCGAAATCAATTTAAAAACACTTTCATCTTATTCCTTGTCAGTTCCTGATTCCAAAAACATATAGATATGATATGTTTGGATTGAAAACACGCTCAGAAAGTTAAAACGAAGAGAGGTACAGAAAAGCGTGCTATCCTTCTCAGCGCAACTACTACCCCGCTCTTCTTGTCAATTTCACTGCCTTTGCCATGAGCGGTGGACTGACGATGCTACGAGTATACGGTCTTGCTGCGTTGCATTGCGTTCAGTTTCATTCTGTGAGTTCGACAGCTACTTGACTAAATGTTGTATTTTCGCTTTACGCGACTTGTTTTACTATTACATTTATCTTAGCTCCTTTGGTGTGTAGAAGGAAACTAAAATGAAAGTAGAGAGAACAGATTTATAAAGATCCAAATAACAACTCTGAAGAACAGTCTTTTCAACAATGATAAAACCTTAAAGCATGCAAATGTTTACATGTTTAAAAAAACAAGTCGCGTAAGGCGAAATTCCTACATTTAGTCAAGCTGTGGAACTCACAGAATGAAACTGAACGCACTGCATTTTTTCACAATGACCGTAGTCTGCCGCTCGTGCAAAACGCAGTGAAACTGACGAGCCTTTAGCTAGTAGTTTCGCTGTGCTGCATTGCATGAAGAATAAGATGAACGTAAATTTGGATCGTTTTATAAAAAAAAAAGTTTAATTACAATTTTCAGATTTTTCATGACCAAAGTCATTAATTAATTTTTAAGCCACCATGCTGAAATGCAATACCAAAGTCCGGCCTTCGTCGAAGATTGCTTTACAAAAATTTCAATCAATTTGATTGAAAAATGAGGGTGTGACAGTGCCGCCTGAACTTTTACAAAAAGCCGGATATGACGTCATCAAAGACATATATAGAAAAAAATGAAAAAAACATCTGGGGATATCATACCCAAGAACTCTCATGTAAAATTTCAAAAAGATCGGTCTACTAGTTTACTCTGAATCGCTCTACACACACGCACACGCACACGCACACACACACACACACACACACGCACACGCACACGCACACACACACACACACACCACGACCCTCGTCTCGATTCCCCCTCTATGTTAAAACATTTAGTCAAAACTTGACTAAATGTAACAAGTCGAGTAAGGCGAAATTACTACATTTAGCCAAGCTGTTGAACTCACGGGATGAAACTGAACGCACTGTATTTTTTCACCAAGACAGTACAGCTTCGTCAATCCACGCGTGAAGGAAATCGCTCACCTCCCACGTGCAAAACGTAGTGATATTGACACGCCAGATTAGCGCGGTAGCGTATTGTGCTAAACAGGAAAGAGCACTTTTCTGTAGTCGTGTTAACTTTCTGAGCGTATTTTGAATACAACCTATCATATCTATATGTTTTTGGAATCAGGAAATGATAAAGAAAAAGATGAAATCATTTTTGGATCGATTTCTTAAATTTTAATCGTAAGACTAATTAATCTATTTTCGTTAATTGTGGTCGCATTTTAAGAGTAAACATGACATATGTATATATTTTTAGTTTCAGAATGTGATGAAGAATACGATGCAATCAATTTTAAATCTCTTTGCGAAAAATTGATTTTAATGACAACTTTAATGAGCAAACGCATTAATTAATTTGTAAGCCTCCAAGCTGAAATGCAATACCAAAGTCCGGGCTTCGTCAAAGATTACTTGACCAAAATTTCAACCAATTTGGTTTAAAAATGAGAGCGTGACAGTGCCGTCTCAACTTTCACGAAAAGCCGGATATGACGTCATCAAAGACATTTATCAAAAAAATGAAAAAAACGTCTGGAGATACCATACTCAGGATCTCTCATGTGAAGTTTCATGAAGATCGGTCCAGTAGTTTTCTCTGAATCGCTCTACACACACACACACACACACACAGACACACACACACACACAGACACACACACACCACGACCCTTGTCTCGATACCCCCCTCTAGGTTAAAACATTTAGTCAAAACTTGACTAAATGTAAAAAGCAACTAAAATAAGCAGTTCAACATAGATATGTTAAAAGTAAAAAGCAACACATGCCGCAACACATCAAACAACAACAGAAACAATGACTCACCCTGAGTCCATTGTTAGGATTCATGATGAAGTTTCTGCGGATGTCGTCAAACATGATTGTGTTCTTCTCGCTCCACTCGGGGAATTTACCCCATAGAACGCCAAGAGGTTTCACCTGAACACAGACACACCCATTCCATCAGCGTTAAGTTATCCACTCAAACAACAACAGTGCATTTTTCAAATGAGTTCGGTGGGTCAAAACTCCTGCCACAAAGCCGAAAAGCCTTGTGGTTTTCAAATGCTACTTTCACAAACATGATTTTTTCTTCTTCAAGCATTAATAATTAAGTACATAACTTACAGATAACAATTAATAAATTAAGCCAAGGGTACAGTAAAACAACCTTTTTAAAACCTCCAAAAATCTGAGGAAATCAGGTCTTAAAAAGGACGGAGTCATGAAATAGAGGTACATTTACAGAGGTTATTAACAAATCATCTGAGACATCAGAGATTAAAAAGGACGGAGTCAAGTCCTTAAATGGGACAGGGATGGCCAAATCTCAAAATTTGAACTCGCCAGCCTGGCGAGTAACTTAAAAATTCACTAGCCCGCCAGAAAGTTTGCTGGCTCGGTACATACCACAGTTGCTTCATCTGCAGTGTTTATAACGCTTTGAAATTAGATAGTGCAACCAGAAGTTTTGCATTTGACCAGAATTGTCACTGGCCAGCCGGGCGAGTTACCAGGTGGTTTCTACTAGCCCAGGGCAATTTTTACTCGCCCGTGGCGACCGGGGGGACAATTTGGTCCTACCTGTGGGAGGCCTTAAATAAGGGGGTTTCACTGTGTACAGTTGTTGCTCACCCGCTATGTCATCACTGTGTACATTTACCTCAATAACACCGTACTTTGGTGTGTGCACAGAAATCATGGCATCGTAATCCAGATGGAAGCAGATCTTGTATTCAGGGTTGTTTGTCACACCAAGTATCTTCAGTTTGGCTTCAATCCACCTCATACTTGTGGCAGCTGCAAACATTCAAACTAAGCTGCAAGGTACAACGCAGATCTATATATGTACAAGTAGCAGTGCAAGGGAAGTAACTGCCTCCATTACTTACCATTCTTTGCAAGGAGTTACTTCTCTTCAGCTGTTCAAAATCAGCCATACCATTAACACTTGGAAAACAATGTATTTCTAAACTCTGTGATGATACTATTCATAATTCTTGGCAGAATGAACAGATACAACAACAAAAACACAAAAGCTGAGAAGAAAATAAATTGCAACCCAAAACTTCAGCACTAATGTATTTTCAAAATTCCTGTCTCAGGATGTCAAATGTGACCCTCCACCACAAAATGAGTCGCATGTCACCTCGCGCGGTTCTGCGCTAGGCTTAATATAAGTCCGGGGAGTGTCCGGTAACAGTGTGAGGGTCACCTTAGTCACAGACTTATAACTCAAACAGTTTTCGCTCTTTTCTAAAACGGGTTTCACCACTGGATAGAGCATAATAAACTCTTTATGAAAATGTAAAAATATGAAAATCATGCAAAGGTGACATGCGACTCATTCCGTGGTGGAGGGTCACAAATCTGTTTTCCTTCACCAATGCACTTAAAATGAACAAACAATGACACACAGCCTTTAGTCACGTTAACCTGTTATTGTAATTTGTACGATTACTTTGAGCGGTTGCTGCATAACTGAGATTATTTGTGACAAGTTTACAGATTAAGCAAGTATTTAACAATATGGATGCTTTCTTTTCTCGTTCTTCTTGGTTGGTGGGCTGTAGTGCCCACATACACTCATGGGTTGGAATGGGCTTTTATATTTATTGCCATTTTCCCCCCCCCCCCCCCCCCCATTTAGGCAGCCATCGTTGGTTTTGGAGGGAAGCATGCTGGTGGGTATTTTGGAATGCTTATAACTCAACAAATTCGGACATGAATTAAATGATCTTTTTGGTCCGCACTTGACCTTGTGCTTGTGTGTAGTACAAATGAAGGGTGATAAAGTACTTTTCTGAAGAAATCCAATGCCTTAATTCAAACAACCATGCGTGTGCGACAGGCACAGTGGCCTAGTGGATAAGACATCGGCCTCTTGATCGGAAGGTCGTGAGTTCAAATCCCAGCCGCGGCCGCCTGGTTGGTTAAAGGTACTGAACTTGTCAAATCCAGGTGCACAGAGCCCCTGGGGCTTTTAGTCATACCTCAGGCAGCTATCCGTTCGAAGAACTACCAAGTTTCATTGACTTGCACCCAAAGAGTCAAGAACTGCGATTTTTTTACGAATTAATTTCGTACTCGGACCCGGCTGGTCTTGACCTATTTTTGGATCTAAATTTAGATCAGGTAGATCACCACATCATGCACAAAAAGACACTTCACTAAGCAAACTATGTCAGACGTCATCATGAGTTTGTGTAAAACAAAATGGAGGCCGGAATCGCTCAGTTGAATCGAACTCCGACCAAACACCACGTAACAACTAGGTTAATGTATGCACTCGCGGGAACAAGAAACTGTCGAGCTTCACAGATGTCGTCGTTGGGTAGTTTTGGGTTTGCTTTACTACCATAGGAGGATTTTTTAACTGTAAATGCACTCAGCTGCAACAAAAATGCAAAACAAAGGCTGTGAGCTGCACTGTGCCTTTAAGGGTGAAGATTTTTCCGATCTCCCAGGTCACCTTATGTGCAGACCTGCTAGTGCCTTATCCCTCTTCGTGTGTACAAGCAAGCACAAGACCAAGTGCACATGGAAAAGATCCTGTAATCCATGTCAGAGTTTGATGGGTGCCTGTCTGGAGTACTTTGGGTGTTCTTACTTCGTATGTTTTATTGTTCTTATTTTTTACATTTAGTCAAGTTTTGACTAAATGTTTTAACATATGACAGGGAATCGAGACGAGGGTGCGGTGTATGTATGTGTGTGTGTGTGTGTGTGTGTGTGTGTGTGTGTGTGCGTGCGTGTGTGTAGAGCAATTCAGAAAAAACTACTGGACCGATCTTCATGAAATTTCACATGAGAGTTTCTGGGTATGAAATCCCCAGAAGTTTTTAAAAATTTTTCGATAAATGTCTTCGATGACATCATATCCGGCTTTTTGTGAAAGTTGAGGCAGCACTGTCACGCCCTCATTTTTTAATCAAATTGATTGAAAGTTTGGTCAAGGAATCTTCGACGAAGTCCGGACTATGGGATTGAATTTCAGCTTGGCAGCGTAAAAATTAGTTAATTAGTTTGCTCATTAAAGTTGTCATTAAAATCAAATTTTTACAAACAGATTTTAAAATGGTTGAATCGTATTCCTCAATTTCTCCTGAATTCAAAAACAAAAACATATGTCATGTTTACTATAAAAATGTGCTCACAATTACAAAAAATAGGTTTAAGTAAGTACTGCGTTCGCACACAATACGCGGTCAGGAGCGTGACCCGTCTCGGTTTATTGGTGTGGTTAGTCGAGACTATCTCAATATAGTCTCAGCGTTGACTGTTTTTTGGTGTTAATCTGCTACTTTGATGCCGACAACTTGACTAAATGTTTTTATATCGCTTCACGCGACTTGTTGTTTTTTAAGGTTGTTGACATATGTTGTTTGGTTGTTTTAGGAGCAGATGAACCACACTTTTCCATCGATTGTATTAATTGTATGGACAATAAATGATCTTATCTTATCTTAACTTATCTTATAGAAAACAAAAATACCCAGCAAGCTTCCCCAAAATCGGCGTATGCTGCCTGAATGGCGGGGTGAAAACAGTCATACACATAAAAATCCACTCGTGAGTGCACATGGGAGTTTTAGCCCATGAAAGAAGAAGTAACAACCATGCATTCACCATTTATACAAGCCACTTACACCAGATTCCAATGTCATAATCCTCATAAGCTGCCTTGAGAAATTCATGCAGGTATGGTCGCATCAGTTCATTGGGTGTTTCCGCCGTTGACCTGTGATCTGTGAAATAACATTAGTAGTGTTAAAGGCACAGTAAGCCTCCCGTAAACCATCACATATATACTGTCAGGCTTTTACACACAGTACAAACACCCTTCCATTTAAACGCTCACCGAACGGGAACATCCTGGCTGCTTTCCGTCGAGAGTGAGACATTTTCAAAGAATTTATTTTCGTGGACCGTCTGATCTACAATCGTTTTGGCGCTAGAACTTAACTTTTAAAATCTAAATAATAAATTGACAGCTTGTAACGCAAACATTCTTAAATCATAGACATCAAGACAAGATCAGTACAATTCGAAGTTTTGAAAGTTTGAAAAAAGATAGCCCGGAAGCAGGGTCACAAAAGGTCGTGTCTCAAAGCAGAATAGCGCTCGCTTTCTTTGAAGCCAGCCGCCGCCGACAAGTTCGTGTGACTCGCAGCCGTTTGTTGCGTTTAAGAATCAGAGGTACACAATAATGTGCTATTGCAGATACAGCCAGTCGCATTGAAATCACAAACTGACGACTAAATTGTGAAAAAAAGGAAAGCGGATCACACGGGTTCACGATGGCTCAGGGGTTTGATAAACCACAAAATCTGGTGTGTGGTTTACGCGAGCTAAATAGCAATTCAAACGAACTGTTTCATTCAATTCTATTAAATGCTATTGCAAGTGTGCTCCATAAGTTAGAACTGCTTTTTTCATGAGAAGATTTAAATCATTTTGTAAACCATTTGAGACATACTGGGGCTTTAAATTGGCAATGAAACCTCCTGTTGTTGTAGGAACACTTTTACTTCTGTCCACATTTTCTACACTCATTTGATTCTAATTGTTGCCAGTATTCTATTATATATGTCAACAGACAGATAACGACTGACAACATAATTACAACTGACAAAATTTCAGTTTACAGAGTGATTTCTGATATTTTCAAGTCAAAAGCCTTGTTAAAACAAATTCAACATGACAGCTTCTAAACCCACACGACCAAGTATTATGACAATGTGAGAGTCAGAGAGAGAAAACAAGAATCATACCAAAGAGCGTATAGTCAATGTCTAGCACCAGCAGTTTCTTGTTCTCACGGAAAGGGTTCAGCAGAGTCACCTTGTAGTCTTTTATTCTCCTCTGTACTTTGGCCAAGTATTCTTCCCTGTAGCAATAAAAATATGGACAGAAAATACAAATTATTATTAATCTAAGCTAGCTTTATTGTTCATGATACTTAAACTTAAACAATCTCAAAACTCTGACAAAGGTAATTCACAAACTACAATTATATTTTCTGAGATTAATTGAAACGTGAACTGCAGATTCTTCAAAAGGCAAAATAAAGGTAACCAGGTCAAATATAGATCAAAAAGAAAAGTGTAGTATACAATACTGTTTGTCGGTTTAACTTGTACCTCAGTTTGCAAACAGACATTGCCCTTCTTTCCTTCCTAGGTCACAAAGTGTCCATGTATACATACAATGTATCTACATTTCTGCATAAAAGTATAGGTCAGCTCTAGCGCCTAGCAGCAGAGGTTTCACTTTCAGTAACTTAACACTTTCTACACCACCTATGTTGACCAAGAATTGTTTTAGCCGAGACACTGGTGTGTAGAAACTGTGTAGTAACTGTGATCAACACGCTGGAATGCAGGCGTTAGATCGACGTTACAGGAAGTGACTGAAGCTAACAGTCTGAGCGGATATATATCTGGAGACAATGAGTTAAAGGTCAACTCACCTATTTTCAAGGGCAATCACTTCATCTTCAATGTCAAAATCGTTAATCACTTCCGGCAGGTCAGGAGGTGGCTCTCTCACTTCAGCCTGTTCACAATTTGCAGAAAACCACACACAAAAATCAGGACCATGCACAGGTTAACAGCTGTGAAAGGCACATGCATTGACTGTCAAATTGATTTGTAAATACACACAAACTAATGGTGATACCATCAAAACTCCTCTGCAGTCAGCAATGAGTAGTCTTTCCCACTTGAAATCAAGTATGACTTTTTTGCACTAGCCACTGTTCTTCAGTCACGGAAGTTGCACTCAAAATGTGAGCAACCTATGGACTTAATATTTTGCAACTTGAGCAATCATGCTCCAGTCCAAAACATGATATTTGTCTTTCTGTGTTCTTTGACATTTTTGACAAGATAAAACCCACCATTGTCTCCCCATCGATCTCCAATCTCTCACTCCTCCCCGCTATCGGCATTCACCCGACATTGTTAAAATGAATAAATATCGCAATAATCAATTAGTTCTGGCAAAAAATGTAGTTTTTCGTGCATTTTCGGAGTTATACCTGACATAGACCAACACAAACCATAACACCCTTAATGGGGAGGTAAGGCAATGTTAATACAATGTTCTGGTGACACAGAAAGTAACGCACTATCTCCCACTTGTACGAAATTGGCAAGTTTTAGAAGCCGTCACAAATTTTTGGCAAAACGCTGCTGATTTTGTGTAATGGGCAGCGTTTTGCTGATTTTGCGTAATGAGCAGCATTTTACCGATTTGCGAAATGGGCAAAAATGTTGCCGATTCTACAAATTCTGCAATTTCATTAATTCGGTACGACATATATATCGCGTTTGTAATCATTAGAGAAAGTACAATTGGGCTGCAAAGCCAATGAAACATCAGAAGCACCTGATAGGGGCCCAGCACTCTTTCAATTCAATTCAATAGAACATGGTGGTATTTTTGCAGACGACATAAGTCCCTGCATGTGCAGTGTTTATAAATTATATCATATGAAACTGAAACTGAAACGTGCAAGCAAAAGTTGTTTTGCATTTAACCAGAATTTTTGTTGGCCTGCCAGTGCCAGACAGTTTCTACTAGCCTGGTGGATATATATATTACTTGTACCTGGCAGGTGATTTGGCCGTCCCTGGTGTTAGTCACTGTAAATTAGTGTGTGTATCGTGTGTGTGTGTCTAATTCCGTAACTGAGTAACTCACAATAACATCTGCCCTTGTCCCGATGAGTGTGAGCTTCATGTTGGGTTTGAGCATCATGCTGGAAAGCTGGGAACTGTCATTGTACTGGCCCACTGAAACAGTCAAACTCACTGAAAGGACAGCATTACATTTAGTGATTTACAGTTTAAAAATCATATTATGATACATACATGTATCTTCTTCTTGTCGTTCGCTGTTAGATCGTCAGTCCGGACTGCAGGGGTACATACATGTATGATCAAATAGATCCTGATTCACATCGTACATGTTGTATTTGAGGGGACTTTTATTTTGATGACATTTTTAAGGCACACTGGAACATTTGAACTTCATCAATACATCAGGGTTTGGTTTACTAACACGCCATGAGCCATTGGCATATAAATCATCATAAATGACGTATAAAAAGATTGAAATAAAATCTTAAAATGACCCATAAGAAATCAAAGGACGCATAGAAATTACTTAGGCAAAAAAAAAAAAATAGATCTGTTTACGGTAACCCGACCGACCCTATTTTTTTCGCGCGACCCTAGACTTTTTTTTGGCATTTGGGGAAGAAAAAAAAAGAAAAAAAAAATTGGTTTTTTTTTGCAAAATAACGTAAAAATATGGTTTTTTGGAGGGGAAAAAAAAAAAAAAAAAAAAAAAACATCCCGACCTACCGACCCTATTTTTTTGGCCTATGTTACCGTAAACAGACCTTTTTTTTTTGGCCTTACCACAGCGCCACCCTTGTCTCTCACATAAGCCCCTCCACATACACAATTGGGTTCAAGGGGCACATCGCAACTTCAATTTTGTCCCATCAGAATTTGGTCAAGGGGTCAAAATCAAATGACTCTTACATGTAGTATTTTCTCCAAGGATGAACCTTAGTACATGTACCTGTTTGTTACTCTAGAGACAAACCGTATGACAGTTGACACTGACAGTCACACACTCCGCTTTAAAATTTCAAGTGTTGGCTACACACACACACAGTATGCACTAACACACTAACAGTAACACACACACAAACCCACATGTATACACAGGTCACGCACGCACGCACACACACTCACAGTCACAGCCTTACGGAGCAAATCTGTAAACATGCAGTCCATGGCCAATAAAAACTGCACATAAGCAGATCTAATTTTAGAACTCGCTCCGTTGTGACATCCATGTCTTGAACACACTGTCATTAATGGTGTATACCATTACCAAACAGAAGCACCAGAACAAACCAGTTTTATTCAATTATCCAGTTTCCAATTTTCACAATTTCAACCTGAAGTAAAGGAGACTGCCAGCACTGAGTCCTTCTCTACCCTCATATTCTGATCTCAATGATCAATCCACATTTTTATAACTTAGAGTTAGAAAACAGATTTTTTTTTCATTTTTTTTTTTCGTCCTTGTCCCGGTGTGCTCTCACACCGCCCCATCCCTGCACTCACTGCTCCATCCACATCTGAATTTCGTTCCGCTGCCAGACTTGTCGATTTTACAGACGCTCCAGGGGGGGGATGTCGGGTTGCTGCGGTAGGCTACCCTCGGAAGATGACACTGCACTTCTGTTGAGTCATTTCGACGGTGTTCAGTAGTGGGTCTGTCCTGAGCTAACAGACGCAGCCCACTACCTACTATGCCTCCTACTAACGACATCGACTGTTAAGTCGCGGAGCCAGACTCAGTGAGCATCCCCTCAAGAGAGCAGATCACCACCACGTCCCTCCGTCGACACCCCAAAACGTCACACGTTGAAGACTGACATTAGAACTACTATTCAGGGAAGGATCGAACAGGAACACTGACACCAAGGTCACCATGAGAGCTCCGGGCATGAAGGGCTACAAGAGCAAGGACAATTTATAATTTTGGGTGATTAATGAGATGAGGATGATTATAATGATGATGCTTTGGATTTCCATTTTGGTTTGAGACTACGTGGCAGGGCAGCACTCTACACTTACTGTCATAATATATCCTGGCATCAACCAGGCCCGAGAACTGGCGCACCTGCGGTGTTGGTCAGGTAAACAGAACCCGAACACCCTCAAAGTGGCATTCGTTAAGTGAACGACACCCGGCTGTGTGATCCCAGCCTTCCCATAGGAACCATAGCACTTCCACTCTGGGTAGGAGCCGGCCGTAGCCCGAAAAACCCACATGACCTTGATGGGATTCGAACTCACGGCCTCCCGGCCTGCAGCCCAATGTGCTACGGGGGTCGGTATTGAAAACAGAGATTATAGTCAGCCGCGTTTAGTAAAAAGTTTGAAAAAAAAGAAACTGGCATTTTTCATTTAAATGAGAGCTGGTGCCTGTGCAGAGAATGTAAAATTGTATTTGTAAACACGCCTGCATCAGTGGATGTTTCTACCACTTCTCCATGCTTTCAAAACCATATTCAAAACTTTGTTTTGTTTTTGTATTTTGAGCTTTACACGACACAAACAGATTTTAATGGACTGGGTGAGCTTAAGGTCTTTTATGTCGGGTACTGCTACACAGCTCTGAACTTTGAAGGCGATATCTCTACTTCTGTACCAATTTCTGCATGCATAAATGTGCTACTGGCACTGCTACTATCAGTGCTAGTGTACAGATTCATTCATATTCCTGTATCATTTGTCACAGCCCGGCATGTTTAACTAACAGTGATACAATGTTTCCTCCGTTCAAAACATTCAGTTGCTCAACTTAAAAGTTGTTTTATAAATGAAATTGTTCACAACCATTTCTTTAAAAGGAAAAAGGAAGTGCGGTCTGTCTGTCCGTTAAGGAAAACGAAACTCGGGACCTCGTTTTACCCTTTTTTTTTACCAGCTACCTACCTTTTACTTTGAATCCTGCAAGTTTTTGGTGCTCCGGAAGAACGCCTGTTTGATTGTGAATTGCATTTTTAAGATCGGATATCGTATCTGTACCAGACAGACCACAAATTTTGTATTCCTTCTTGGAGAATTTTACAATCAAATCTCCCACGTCCGCCGCCATTTTGACGCTTTGAAGTGAAAAGCTGGTCATAAACTAGCACTAACTGTAGTTTCGTATGTTTATGAAAGGAAAGAATTATTATTTACGTATTCTTGTTTTGTTTTCGTGTAAAATCTTACATGTCTTAAATATATCCACGCAAAACAAAACAAATAAAGGAGGAGGGGAGAAGGAGGACTGTCTAATGTCAGAGTGAGCAAGAGTAGCCCGGCGGTTGGGCCAGACGGCAGTTGATGACCGGCTAGGCCGTGACGGGGGACATAGCTCAGTAGGTAGCGCGCTGGATTTGTATTCAGTTGGCCGCTGTCAGCGTGAGTTCAAACCCACGTGCGGCGGAAATTTATTTCTCAGGGTCAACTTTGTGTGCAGACTCCGAACACCCCCCGTGTACACTACTATATATACCGGCATTGGGGTGTGCACGTTAAAGATCCCACTATTGACAAAAGGGTCTTTCCTGGCAAAATTGCTTAGGCACAGTTAATAATTGTCTACCTATACCCGTGTGACTTGGAATAATAGGCCGTGAAAGGTAAATATGCGCCGAAATGGCTGCAATCTACTGGCCGTATAAAATTTCATCTCACACGGCATCATTGCAGAGCGCCTAGAACTGTACCCACGGAATATGCGCGATATAAGCCTCCTATTGATTGATTGATTGACTGCACTGAGTAAAGAGTGACCAAAAAAAGACCACACGTAAGCATCTAATTTTAGAACTCTCTCTGTTGTGACATGGTATTGAACACGTTGTGGGCGATGGCGTGGCGATACCGTGCCAAACATAAGCGCCAGAACAAATCCGGCACTTTTATCCAACTATCCAATTTCTTTTTTCACACTTTCAGGATAAGACAAAGGAGTCTGACAGCACTGAGTCCCTCTCTACCCTCATATTCTCATCCTCTCCTACATTTTCACAAGAAATTTGTGTTAGCCAGCCGCGTTCAATTACAAGTTTGAACAAAAGAGTAACTAGCATTTTTGTTTTAAATGAGAGCTGGTGCCTGTGAAAGAATGCAAACTTTGGTAAACACGCCTTCGAGTTTCTATCATTTCTCAGTTCTTTGAAAATCATATTCGAGACTGTTTTTGCACTGTGAGCTTTACATGACATTATTATATTTTAACATCATAGACGTATGCAGTGTGTTGGTTAATATAGGTGTGCTGCTAGACTAGGTGTGTTGTTCTGGCACAGTAAAAAGAAAGAAATTAAGAAAGTAGAAAAGTGAAAGTGCGTAGGCTACACTTGGAACAAAAAAAGCAGCCAGGCCAGAGGTGGTTGGTCGTGAATATCTTTCTTTGATCTATAGTGTATATTCTTAGGCCTATAAGAATTAAGGCGGTGCCTTTTGTTACTATTACTTTCGCAGGTGTTCATTAATAAAATCCGTGAAAAGTGTGCAGACAATGGGAAATGGACGTCTATCAAGGCTGTTTGGTGGCAAACAAGAACTTAAGATTATGATTCTCGGTAAGTGTTCTTTGGCGTTCTTTACAAATAATGCCTGCTTGGTATTATTAGTGCAGTCTGTTTAATTAAACTCGCTAGCTCAGTGCTGCGAGTGAAAACCCAGTCTCTCTGTCTCTCTGTCTCTCTGTCTCTGTCTCTGTCTCTGTCTCTGTCTCTGTCTCTCTCTCTCTCTCTCTCTCTCTCTCTCTCTCTCTCTCTCTCTCTCTCTCTCTCTGCAGAGGTAGAAGAGTGGAAAACCATCGGAGCTTACTGTAAAAAAACGATCACAAAAAACTAAATGAATAGGCTACATGAGGTTTTACAAAAAAAGCGGATATTCGGTCATAACTTGATTCCGCTTTGACTGAGTACTCTACTTGTTGTTGTTGCTGTTGCTGTTGTTGTTGTCAGTGTTGTTGTTGCTGCTGTTGTTGTTGTTGTTGTTGTTGTTGTTGTTGTTGTTGTTGTTGTTGTTGACACAATTACTGTGTCAACAAACTTTTAAAAATGTGGAATTCGTACTTAGAATTGTCATCAGCTGGAATTACTGGAACTCTCTCTCTCTCTCTCTCTCTCTCTCTCTCTCTCTCTCTCTCTCTCTCTCTCTCTCTCTCTCTCTCTCTCTCTCTCTCTCTCTCTCTCAATTGCCAAAGAATTATTCAAAGTTTCAATTATAATTTTCAGGTCTGGACGCATCAGGCAAGACAACATGTTTGTACCAACTGACCCGCTCTGACGTGGAAGTTACTATACCCACAATTGGTATGGTTTCTGCTTTCTTCGTTTGTTTGTTTGTTTGTTTGTTTGAACAGAAAAAGGCTCTTGTAATCATAGATACAGGTGAATGAAATGCCACCGCCAATTTTGAAATAAGAACATTGATGAATTCCGCTTGCGCGTGGCCGGGCGTGTAAGAGAGAGAAAGAGTGATCAGAGGAATGGAGAAAAAACAAGTCGCGTAAGGCGAAAATACAACATTTACTGAGTCAAGCTCAGTCGAACTCACAGAATAAAACTGAACGCATTGCATTTTTTCAGCAAGACCGTACACTCGTAGCATCGTCTGTCCACCGCTCGTGGCAAAGGCAGTGAAATTAACAATACAGAAAAGCGCGGTAGCGCGCGGTTGCGCTGAAAAGGATAGCCCGCTTTTCAATATCTCTATTCTTTTTAACTCTCTGAACGTGTTTTTAATCCAAACATATCATATCTATATGTTTTTGGAATCAGGAACGGACAAGGAATAAGATGAAATTGTTTTTAAATCGATTTCGGAAATTTAATTTTAATCATAATTTTTATATTTTTAATTTTCAGAGCTTGTTTTTAATCCGAATATAACATATGTATATGTTTTTGGAATCAGAAAATGATGAAAAATACGATAAACGTAATTTTGGATCGTTTTATAAAAAAATAGTATTAATTACAATTTTCAGATTTTTAATGACCAAAGTCATTAATTAAATTTTAAGCCTCCAAGATGAAATGCAATACAAAAGTCCGGCCTTCGTCAAAGATTGCTTTGCCAAAATTTCAATCAATTTTATTTAAAAATGAGGGTATGACAGTGCCGCCTCAACTTTTACAAAATGCCGGATATGACGTCATCAGACATTTATCCAAAAAAAACGTCTGGGGATATCATGCCCAGAAACTCTCATGTAGATTTTCATAAAGATCGGTCGAGTAGTTTACTCTGAATCGCTCTACACACACACACACACATGGCACACACAGACACACATACACCACGACCCTCGTTTCGATTCCCCCTCTACGTTAAAACATTTAGTCAAAACTTGACTAAATGTAAAAATAATATTCAGAAGTTGGCTTACTTTCCAGTAGGCGATTTATTGGCTGTGGGCACATATAGCTGTTATAGAGTGTGTGCAGAACTACCTGTAACAATAAGGTACACCATACCACGGATCAAAATAATTAGTGCAGAAAAATAGAATCAGACATTTCAAATCAGTACAGTTAAACAGCAAAGCCCCCACAATATACATATTTATATGGCCCACATCAGCTGAAAATTATGTTTGTTTTTACTTGCACCAGGTATGAATATTGAGTCGACAAGCCACAAGGGTCTCCACATTATGTCGTGGGATGTTGGAGGGAGAGACAAGATTGTGAGTATGTTAAGGCTGTATTGTACAATTTTGTGAAGTGTTTACGCAGGGGTGGATCCAGGGGGGGGGGGGGGGGTTCTGACCTCCCCTCCCACCCACCCACCCCCCTCTAGCCTAATTTTTTTTTAAATAGAAAAAAATAAAATAAAATCATTGAAAATAAAGAAAAACTTATGGCTCAGATTGCACCAGATTGGTCCATTATCCTTGATTTTTATCAAAATTTGTCCGGGGGATAAGCCCCCGGACTCCCCTAGGAGTCGGCCTTTCCTTTTTAAAGGGCGATTGTAGAAAGAAGTTGGGTAATTTGTTGGCTCAGGTTACACCAGATCGGTCAACTGTCCTTGTTTTGATCTAAAAAGTTAAATTTGATTTTTGGAAGGTGTATTGGGGGAAGTTTCTTGGCTCAGATTGCACTAGTTTGCTCTATTTTTCTTGTTTGTGTCAAATATGTTCGGGGCCAGGGGGGGGGGGGGGGCATGCCCCCGGACGCCCCTAGGAGGTTCGAACGCTTTACGCACTCAACTAAACGCTTCGCGTCGTCGACTGAATTGTCCCTAAAAAAAATGGAACACCCCCCCCCCCCCCCTAAAAATGATGTGATCCGCCCCTGTTACGGCAGATACAAACAACATTTTCGACTGTGAAACTATCACACACGTTATCAAAATAGAAGCTAATATTTGAAGTAGCTTTATACGACGTTTTTGTTTATAAGGAAATGTGTTTCGAAACTACATGACTTAACGGCTCAAAGTTAGTGAAGGCTGCTCTTTGAAACTGATTCCAGTGAGGCTGCAGAGGTAATTGAAGTAGGGAGGGCGTTCCATTCTCTGGTACAGTAGTACGGTCACGTCAACCCCCCCCCCCCCCCTTTAGGACTTCCAAAAATGTGAGAAAATCAGATCTTAAAAAGGAGGGTGTCTTAAAATGGAGATAAATTTAAAGTTAATTGGGTATCTCTCATTCTTTAACTAAGTTTCTTCTCTTTGTTTTCTTATTACAATATCTCTCCTCGCAGTCTTAGGCTTAATGCCCGATGGACCCGACATAACAAAATAAAAACCACATGTGTTTGTATTCATGTACCTGGTATATATAAACTTGGCCAACAAATTATTGCAACAAATTTCAAACCCAAATTAAAGCATTAATACCCGTGTCATTTCATTAAAACTGTATATGATCACCTTTTGGATTAAATATTTATTTTACAGGGATCACGTGACCGCCGCTCAAGTGAGGGTACCCTCAAAATCGACCAGACAAAAACGGAAGAGCCGAATGAAAAATTGACAAGAAATCACAATAGGCAAAACTTTGCAACTTTGACATACGAGAAGAAAGTCAAACCAATTATCTATCCTGAACAGATTGTTTTGTTTTGCTACCTTGCGTATTTTGCGTGCTATGCTATTCCTACTGATGCCGCAGGTGTCGATCGTAAGAGCGGTCAAATGCGGGACTTTTTGCGTCATTTTTTAGGGGTATCATGTCAAAAAGCGCTACATTTTAGCAATGACTTGTGTGTCAGTGTGTGTGTGTGTGTCAGTGTGTGTGTGTGTGTGTCAGTGTGAGTGTGTGTGTCAGTGTGTGCCGGTGTGTGCATGTCAGCGGTGTGTGTGCGTGGGTGTCAGCGGTGTGTGCGCATGTGCGTGTGTGTGTTTGTGTTTGATTTTTCAAGTGGTTTTTTTTTTTACTCCTTCGCTTCGTCTTGTCCTTAGCGTCCCCTGTTGCGTCACTATTACCACATGATGAACGCACTGGTGTTCATGGTGGACAGCGGGGACAGGGAACGACTTGACCAGGCTAAGGACGAGTTCCACAAGGTGGCGCAAGAGGAAGAGCTTCAGAACATCCCTGTGCTGGTCCTGGCCAACAAGCAAGATCTGCCTGGAGTCATGAACGTCAGTGAGGTGGCTGAGGGGCTTGAGAGGGAAAAGTTACTCCGTGATCCGAAACGAGGTGAGTTCACTGACTCTGTTGTAAGGCTACGTAATTAATTCTGGCTAGATTAGATAGCTAGGCCAGTCCGGGGATCTGCCTGGATCATCACACGTCAGTGTGGTAGACAAAGAGCTTGAGATGGAGAAGTTGCTCTGTGATCCTAAACGAGGTGAGTTCACTCACTCTCTTGTGAGGCTGAGTTAAATCTGATGAGATTTGATTGGCCTGTCCCGGCATATCAGCCTGGAACATGAACTCAGTTCAGTGATCGAGGTAGTCAAGGGGCTTGAGATGGACAAGTTACTCCGTGATCCTAAACGAGGTGAGTTCACTGACTCTCTTGTGAGGCAAAGTTAATTTTGATGAGATTACAAAGGCCAGCACTGAGGATCTGCCTCGAGCCATGAACTTCAGTGAGGTTGTCAAATTGCTTGGACAATTTAAGTTACCCCGTGATTCTAAACGAGGCGGTGAGTTCCCCGGCTCTCTGGCGAGGCTAAGTTAATTCTGATGAGATTACATAGGCCAGCAGGATATCTGCCTGGAGTCATGAACATAAGTGAGGTAGTCAAAGGGCTTGGACAAGTTACTCCTTGATCCTAAACGAGGCGGTGAGTTCCCTGACTCTCTGGTGAGGTTAAGTTCATTCTGGCTAGACTGATTATAGATAGGCCAGCAGGATCTGCCTGGAGTCATGAACGTCAGTGAGGTAGTCGAGGGGCTTGAGATTGAAAAGTTACTCCGTGATCCTAAACGAGGTGAGTTCACTGATTCAGTCTCTGCCGAAGCTAAGCTACTAGTAATTCTGACGAGACTGGATATAGGCCAGCGGGGTCTGCCTGAAATTTAATCACATATTCTTACTCCAATTCTTATGAATGCATTGACTTTAGTCCCACATGCTAGATGTCGAAAAACCTCTCAAATTACCTGCCCTTAGTAGGGTGGTAACCAAGCTAAAAGCGACGCCATAGCCGTTGCTATGGCCTGACCTTGCTCGGTTACCCATAACACCCTGCGCACCGCGTGAGCGCCAGCATCCGTAATAATCATTCTCGACTTTCGACAACACACGGTGGACGTGTCCGAATTTCGCTCTCACTTTTGGCCTTCACATGCCTGCTTGTCCGTGAGACTAGCCGGTTTCCTGTGGGTCTACCTGTCCGTCTACCTTTTGGTGAGATCTTTCCTGTTTATGTTTGGTTGAATGGTGTTAGCTTTGTGTTGAACATGCACGCAGAAGTTTTTTGTTCTGGGTGACTGTTTTTCGCCGGTCTTAAAATGGCCGACAACAAAGCTAAACTCGGCGCGAGACTGGAAGGTGGCAAAGCTCTTAGCCTGGTTTAGTAACTATTCCTAAGAGTAGCCTAAGAACTTTGATTTGCCTATTATGCGGGTCGTAGATCCGTCAAACAGCACTTCTTTTTATGTTCCTATCCCTCCGAGGGTGGGTTCAGTTCTTTCACAGCTCGCTTCCCCTGTTGGGGTTAATCAGCCTTTAGGCTCCTTATAGACTTTTTGTTGGATCGTCGTCGGTGCGACTGATGGGGGGGGGGAGTAGCCGTGTGGCTATTCTTTCCCCTTTCTCTGTGTAAGAGGAATCAGTCAATGTCCTCCTTTTGGGGGGACTTAACGATGTTTTGTGTCTATATTCTCGGCTGTTTCAGGCGCGATCGGCGGTTCCCGCCCTCCCGTTTCGTCAGCTTCGCACTGTGGCCTAGTGCAAATGGCCTGTTCGGTTCAGCCCGTTTTTTGCCTCTGGTGGCTCTGGGCTGTTCTCGAGCACCCCTTCCTTTTAGGAGGGGGGGCCTGCTCCCTGCCTGCGTCTAACCACTCTGATTACCGCCGGTACATCACAGTGTGTTACGCAGCCCCCCGCCATTGGGGGGGGATAGGGGGGCGCTCCTGCGTCGCACCGTCGCCTGGTGCAAACGGCCAGCTCGGTTCAGTCCTTTCTGCCACTGGGTTGTTCGTGAGCACTCTCTCCGTAAGGAGAGGGGGTCTGCTTCCTCTCTTTCTCTTCCCGCTCAGCTTGCTTTTAGCACTGCTGCGGTGGGAAGTCAGCTCTCTCCCCTGGTGGGAGAGGGAGAGGGGGGCATGGTAAGTCGCAGCCTGGCCTTGGCCATCCCTGTCCCATGCGGGGCGGGGGGGCTGCTGCTTCCTCTCTTTTCTCTTCCCGCTCGGCTTGCTTTTAGCACTGCTGCGGTGGGAAGTCAGCTCTCTCCCCGGGTGGGAGAGGGAGAGAGGGGGCTCGGTAAGTCACAGTCTGGGCTTGTCCCACTCTGCCCTTTGCGGGCAGGGGGCTGTGTTAGCTTCCCACCCTTTCCCGCCCCCCGGGCGCGTTGGGGTGGCGGCTTTCCAGGCTACGTTACATACCCCTTCTCTGCTCCATTTGGGGCAGGGTGGGGGGGTGTCAGTGGCTCACTCTTTCCCGCCCGCTGGGCAGGATCGGGTGGGGGCTGGAGCAGCGTTCCACCCTGTCCCTCCCTCTGGGTCGGACGGGGTGGGCGCTGTTGGACTGTCTTCACAGTCTGTGCCTCTATTGTCCTGGCCCGACAGTCGTCCTCCTCCCTTATCGGGTTGTGTGGTCGGTGGGCTATAGGATTACGGCAGGTGGACGGAGGGGGGTCGGCCGTTTTTCGGTTCGTCTCTCTCCGTCGCTCTTACTGCTGCGACGAGCCACCCCCCTCCTCATCTGGGGGTGGCTTGGCTCAGGCCTTGCTACACAGTGGGGGTGCTATGTACGGCTTTCCAGGCTACCTTACATACTCCTTCTCTGCTCCGTTTGGGGCAGGTGGCTGTGTTAGCTGCCCGCGCTTGTCGCGGGTAGCGGTCGCGAAACAATGAGCTTGACTCTCTTTTGTTCTCGGCAGGGTGTCTCGCACAGTGGTCAGGGAACAATGAGCTTTGCTCCGTTTTGTTCTCTGCACGGGCTGTGCCGGCTGGCTACGTGGTCAGGCGGAGGCAGAACGTACCCTTTCTCTCCAGTCTCCCATTCTTTGTGTTCACAATGATCTGCAGGGACTCGGCTTTAGTATCGCCTGGCCGGTGGTCATTGTCCGTAGCCAGCGTAGGTCACCCCCCCCCCCCCCTCCTAGGGTTGGGTGAGTGATAGGGCTACTTGACTTCGGCAGGTGGACGAGCGAGGATCGGCCGTTTACGGCCGTTTCTCTGTTTCAGTCCTTTCCCCGTCTTGGGGTTACGGCTGTGCTGGACCGCCCCCCTCCCCACTTGGGGTGGGTTGTGGTCATACCAGGTAGTCTGGTTCTTAGCACTGAGATGCTTCTCTCGCACAGCGGGTGGGGTAAGACGCGCCGGGCCCGGCTTTGTCTTGCTTCTCCACTCTCTCTTCTTCTTGGCAGAGATCTGTGCCAGTTACCAACCCCTCTTCCCCCCACCTCTTGTTCAGGTGGGCGGTTTTGGGTTGGCAGTCAGAGACTGATCACGCTTTTCATCCACACTCTTGGCGGGTTATTGGCAGGAGATTTACTGCGCGACCTCCCCTGCCTCCCCTCCTTTTGTGTTTTACACAACTGGGCCCGTGTGCATGAACAAGAAGTAAGAAACACTGGAAGTAGAGGCCTCTTTTCGAAGTGGGAACTCCCGAAGTCAACTTTCTAACTGTTCACAATGCATGAACTGACTTGAACGCCAAAGTAGTGACAGCGAGAGTATTAAGGTCAAGGTCGGGGAAATTGGGGGAATCCCTACTAATACGCATGCGCACGTTTCTATCAACATAGCAGTCAACGAAAATGGCAAGGCACGTGTGCCGCTCAAAAAGAAAGTTAGACACGGAGGGGCGTTCTGCACCTTTTTCAGATGGTGAAATTGCTGTACTCTTGACAGAAGTGTTTTACGAAAGAACGGTTATTCTGTCCAAATTTCAGAACAGTTAATTAGAAAAAAACACAGTAAACACCAAGTTTACAGAACAGTCTAACTGTTAAACATAAAGACGCTGTCTGGTCCAAAATTGCCAAAGAAGTGTCGCTCTCTCTCTCTCTCTCTCTCTCTCTCTCTCTCTCTCTCTCTCTCTCTCTTACGACACATGCACACACAGACAAACGTACACTCATGCACATACTGATACTATGACACAAGTGACACTGACGGCACACATAAACACACACACACACCACACACTGCACACACACCCGCGCGCTCGCGCGCACACATATACACACACACACGCACCCATACACGCACGCACACAGTCACAAACAAATAACCACACACTCACTCTCTCTCACTTTCTCTCATTCTCTCTCAATCTACACTCATACACACACTGAAACTATGATGACACAAGTGACACGTCACACACACACACACACACACACACACACATCCACACACACACATACACACACACACACACACACACACACACATACTCACCGTAGTGACACACATATACACACGCGCGTACAGTTGAAAGTCAAGACATGATATGATTTTTTCAAAGCATAGGAAGGTTTCTTTTGCAAATGAATAAAATTAACACAGAGGCAAAACCCGGTTTTTGCAGCCGGAATGCAATTGCGGAGGCTTAAAAAGGAAAAGATTAATAAAAAAATATATAGCTCCCGGCGGAACTTGAACCCGGAGCGAATGAACGAGAGTCCGGAACCGTTACCACTGCACTATGTTACTCGTGTAGAATAGAGGCATGATGAAAAAAGGCATTCTGAGTTATTCAGTCGTGCTGGTTTGAAAGCTCGCCACCTTCGCCGAATGACTCGAGCACGTTTTTTTCGGTCAGTAACTGATCGAACTGTCGCTTTTGAGTCACTCTGTTTTAAGCATTTCACCTAAATTAAACAAGAATGTCACAGTCCGTGTCTATGGTGCAAGGTAGGAGACCGTCTCATTGTAGCCAAGTTACGACAGTTGCTCGATTGACGCATTTCACGTCTTCGATATTGTGTCCGAGATCATTTCCCAATGAGCTGCCTTTAAAAACGGAATGTCCTGCAATTGTAGTATGCGCTGGAGGTTTCTTTTGGATGGGTAAGGACCCTTGAGATGCGATATCGTCGTATAATTATGTCAAGCGAGAGGCCCTTGACATTGGAAGTGGGAACTTCGAAAGCAAAGTTGCCAGCTACTCGGTATGCACGAGCTAAATTGAACGCCGAAGTAGTGGCTTCGAGAGTTCTGAGGTCAAGGTCGAGAAAATTGGGGGAATCCCAATTAGTGCGCATGCGTTTGTAAACGGTAGGCTTGGTGACCAGAAGAAGCAAATCTCATCGCGAGTTCGTAAATGGGCAAACGTTGATCGCGCTGTAGCTTCTACTATAATTGTTGTTTTTGACTGGTTGAACGAAAGCTGTGATGATTGTCCTTAAATAGAATGACTGTCTATAATAATGATTTCGTTGACCAGAATGTTGGGGACAATAAAAAAAGGTTGTTTATGTGGTAGCGAAGTCGGTTAACTTAAAACTCTTTTTGTAGTGTTTTTTTAATGATTGTGTATCGGTAAAACTGCTGGACAAAAATAGTTTGGTCAGAGCGAATGTTTGTGTTACTGGTAAATTTAAAAAGGCAGAACTCCATTTTTGGGGAATCAAGATATAAGGTGTAGTGAAAAGAAGATAAGTTCAGCGAATTTCATATTATTTGAGAAAATGTGTGTCCGAATTTTTAAAACAGAAAAATTGTTGTACTTAGGTGTTTGTAAATTACGTTTGTCCTCGTTAATTGTGAAGAGGATGTATGTTTATATAAAGTTCAAAGTCAAGATTGGATTTTTGTAGCCTACGTGCGTGTGTGCATGTGTATTAGACATAATACATAGACATAGAACACCTTATTATCTCAATTACGATAAACTCGGGTGTGGTGAATCACAATAAACAGCATAATTAAAACGTAAGAACATGAATAAAATATCAAGGCGCAAATATAGTCAGCTCATCATAGTGTGGGGAGTGGGTACACAAACACACACACACACACACACACACATACACACACACACACACCGTCGAACACACACATAACGTCGAACACACACACACAAACACACACACACAAACACACACACACACACACACACACCGTCGAACACACACACACCGTCGAACACACACACACCGTCGAACACACACATAACATCGAAAACACACACACACACACACACAAACACACAAACACACACACACAAACACACACACAAACACACACACACAAACACACACACACAAACACACACACAAACACACACACACACACACACACACACACGGCACGCGCGAACACGCAAACAAACGTATAAAGGAACAGACGCACAATTATACCCGCACGCACGCACACACAGGCAGACAGGCACTCGCACAAATACATACACACACACACACACACACACACACACACACACACAGATAAAGCAATGACAAAAAAAATAGCAGAAACTTACACTTAAACACTCGAACACACACACACACACACACACACACGCACACGCACACAAACACACGCACGCACGCACACAAACACACACACACACACACGCACACAACGACGCCCATTTTCATAGAAACACAGTAACCCCCTCGTATAAGCGGGAATGAAAGAGTGGTGGCCAATGACCCAGATCAACAAACAAAAGTCAAAGCTGGCAACTCAGGTTTGTATTCAGGGAAATTTGCACGAAATGCATGCAGAAGATACGACTTTTCCCTCTATTTTCTCTCTTTTGGAGCGTCAGCTCGGTTTGACATGAAAAACTGAAGAAAAGCCCTGCCTTTTTGCACTGAGAAACTGTGGAAGTAGCGTGTTTACTACTGGGTCTGGCTGTAGTACATTTACCCTCATTTACTTCCTCGTTAGCTTCCAAAGTAAACTCTTTTTTCGTCCCATGCATGCGAAAGTGAGGATGTACTTCCGATGTCACTCAAAACTTTAGAAGTAGTCGCAAAATACCCTGAGTTACTTCCTCGCTTTGCTTCGAGGTAAACCCTTTTTCCGGCCCATGCATTCGAAAGTGAGGCAAGTACTTCCGATGTCACTCAAAACTTCGGGAGTTGTCGCGAACTTCCCCCATAAGCATACGGGCCCTGGTGGTTAGGTTCGGACTTCTTGTTTAAGGAGGGGGAGTGTATAGGGTTGCCTACTGATTGTAGGCTTCCCATACATAGAGCGGCTGCTGTTGCAGTTTACTTTGGCCCGGATAGGTTGGGGGTGTCTCTCTTCCTTCCTCTTCCGGGATGGCTTTGGGTTTTCACAGGCTTTCTCGCAATTTGTTTCATTTGCTGAGTCTGCGGTGATTGCCTGCCACATGCCACACTTTTTGGCTTGATCCGCACCTTAGGATAGTGGTCTTCAGCCTACACCTTTCCCGCTGCTTTTTACGCAGGGGACTGCTGGCTTCGGGGTTTCAGGCTGCTTCGTCCTCACTTTTAGTGCGGAAGAAGATAGCAGGGAATTTTTCAGGCTCAGGGTCTGATCCGGACTTTTTTATGGCCAGGGGTTAGTTTCTGGCTTCTCTTACAGACCACAGGGAACATGGAGTTTTCATGATATTACTCCTCCCTCTCCTCTCTGGAGGAGATAGGATGGCATGGTTT
Source organism: Littorina saxatilis (assembly GCF_037325665.1). NCBI lineage: Eukaryota > Metazoa > Mollusca > Gastropoda > Littorinimorpha > Littorinidae > Littorina > Littorina saxatilis. Next base: position 85,298,938 of record NC_090256.1, on the reverse strand, counting down.
GGAGTTTTTTGCTTGGGCTGAGACTCTCTTCTGTGTTTTCTTATAGGCAATTTTATCCTCCCGGAACGCTCTTTTGAGTTAGGGAGGATGCCTTGGATAAGGCTTTAGCCAGGCTGCTGGCAGCTTGGGCTAGGGTCGTCACGGAGCGGAGTGGTTTCTCTGTGACGTTTTAGGCCCACACTGTTTTGGCTTGGTGTGATCTCCTTCCTTTACAAGGGGTTTGATTTCATGCTGGTTGCAGGAAGCAAGGGTCAGGCTTTTTCGGGGGTTGTTGAAACCTACTCAATAGCTGGAATCTTTCCCTTCCTTCTTGGACCTCTGGCAGCGCATTTAGGCGCTCCCAGTTGCAAAGGGGTGTTTTGGTTCAGTGTCTCCTCCCTCTCTGCGGGAGGTGGGCGGCATGGGCTAGAGCTTTCAGCTTTGGCTGAGATTTTCCTCGGTGCTCTCACATGAGCTTTCCTTCTGCGTTTCTGCACACAGGAAAGGGCTCGGTTTCTGGGGGTGTTGGTCTCTGGACTTTCTCGGGGGCTGGTTGAGCTTTTCAAGGTCAATCAGCTTGTCAGCTGCACTTTCTTTTGGTGTTGAACCAGGTTTTTTGCCTGGTGCTCTCAGTAACCAGGCTAAATTCCGAGCTGTCCTTATCCCAGGTTTTTTACCTGGGCATGCTGTTCGACTTTGTCTCTTGGAAGGTTTGTTCTTCACACAAGAGAGAATAGGGAGGCTATAAGCTCTTTTCACTGCCAGACTGGCACGAGAGCAGGCCTCTGCGGGGTCTTTAGACCCGATCTTCGGTCGGACGGTATCGATAGCTATACTGGCTCTCTAGTCTTTCCTCAAGTTTTTTGGGGGGTTCGGCCTCTCAGGTCTGGGACATGAGGGTCCTCCTCCAGAGTGGGTTCCTCCACTCGGGAAGGTGGCTGGAATCCTTTTGGATCGCTCAGGGGACTTTTTTCCCTAGCTCTGTTTCCCCCTGGACTTAGACCGCTTTTTGGATGCGTTTTCGTCTAGATGGGGCCTGCAATGGTGATTGCAGTCTTGAGGCTGTGATGTAGACGTGAATCCTTGGGCTTCTCTTTTGCCTGAGGTTAGGAGCAGTGGCTCTTAGTCTACTAGCCTTTCCTTTTTTGCTATTTACAGGCATGGCCTGTTGCATTCGGGCAATTCTTCTGTTGCTTCTTATGTGAACTAGCTGGGGTGAGCAAGTTCTCGCTCCCTGTCAGACAGAGTATAGGGGATTCTGATTGGGTTTCACACTAAATCATTTTTCTCAGGGGAATTTCTCCCCGGCCAGCTCTGCGATCTGGCCGACTCGCTCAACAGGCCCTTTCAGGGCTTGCACAGGGGTTGGCCCTTCTGCTGACGGGTCTGGAGGCGTGCTGTTGGTGTTTTAGATCATGGGTTCTGACTCTGGTCTTTGGGAACGAAGCATATATTTCCTCCACTTTATCTGTGTATGCTCCTTTTTTGGCCCCCTTGGCCAATTGGGGATTTAGAGCGGGGGTGCAACTCCTTAGCGCCCCTCTCTCAAGCCAGGTGGTTTTTCACCTCTGTTTCAGTTTTTGGCTTTGGGCAGCTGGGCCTCTTCTTTGAGGTTCCGGCTTATCGGCTATCTCAGCTGTTTTGAAACAAATAGGCCTCTCTTCTGTTGCTCATGGCGCTCTTGTCGGCATGATCAAGGGACCTTGTTTTACGAGGTTTAGAGGCTCCCCCTTGTTTAGCGCGTGGGACTTTGTTCTACTTACTCTGGGCCTCAGCCCTATAGGGCGGTGAGGCGCATGCGTTTTTGGGGTTTGCCAGAGGATGTAGCCTTAGGGCTTTTGGTTCCGTTTGTTCACGGTTTTTGGCCAGGTTTTGGGGTTTCAGAAACCTGGTCAATATCCTCTGGTGTTTGATTCCCTCCTCTTGGGAGGATTATCGCTCCGGGAGATTCGGATTTTCTAACTGTCTGGTTGGACTTTTTTAATCCCTTTTTTGACGTTACTGTCTTTTGGAACCACGAGCTTTAGCTCAGGTTCTTATTTCTTTACAATGGAGCGAAAGAGACGTCTTTTATTTGTCTCTCTCTAGGGGCTCTGCTACATTCATAGGACAGTCCTATGAGTGGTGCGTTCCGAACAGGGGGGGGGGGGGGGCGTTCAGTCCTCCCTCTATTCCTTTTCAGGCGTTCGGGAGTCTGGTGTTCTTCTCTGGCTGGTGGTGTTCCTCTCGCCTATGCGAGGTTTGCCAACAGCTCGGGTACAGATTTTGTGCTTCTTTTATTGCCGTGTTGCGTTCTGGTCGCCTAGGCGAAGCTTTGCAAACGGCTTACTGGAGATCAGATGATGTGTTCATCGGTTTCTATCTTCGGGATATTTCCTGCACGCGGCTTGATGGCTCCAGTTCATTGCTGGTTTTAGTTGCTGCAGGGCAGGTTCTTACAAGGACATAAGTAGGTTCCCTCCACCTTTAGGAGGAATCTGCATTCATAAGAATTGGAGTAAGAATATGTGATTAAATCGAAAATTTTTAATTAAATTTTGATTTAATATAATATACTTACCCAATTCTTATAGTTAATACCCTCCCATCCGTCCCCGCTGGATTATGTCCTTGGGGGTTTGTTTGACTAATAGTCTCGAATGATTATTACGGATGCTGGCGCTCACGCGGTGCGCAGGGTGTTATGGGTAACCGAGCAAGGTCAGGCCATAGCAACGGCTATGGCGTCGCTTTTAGCTTGGTTACCACCCTACTAAGGGCAGGTAATTTGAGAGGTTTTTCGACATCTAGCATGTGGGACTAAAGTCAATGCATTCATAAGAATTGGGTAAGTATATTATATTAAATCAAAATTTAATTAAAAATTTTCGATTCATGAACTTCAGTGAGGTGGCTTAGGGTCTTGAGATGGGACAAGTTATACCCTGGCACAAAGTTACGGGCCCATTACGAGTCAAGAAGCCGGTGGTAAAATACACCCCGTTTACAACAGCACTATATACTTGTTACACACATAGAAACAAACACTTATCTCACTTTCTTCCTTCTTTTTTTCTCTCCAAAACAGTGGTGGGCGTCTTGCCAGTCTCAGCTTCAACAGGAGAAGGAGTGACGGAGGCACTAGAATGGATTCAACATCATCTCACACTCCAGAAAGTACAAGAAGCACTGGTCAAACCTGCGCAGAAGTCAGTACCTTCCTCCCTGACGTCACTTTTTACATCGGTGTCGTCTGCCCTCAAACACACTCTGGGGAACTCGAGATGAAAAGTTTACAACATATCTCCCCTTTGTTCAAATCCAAAAACAAAGAGACTGCCAATGTTCCAAAATTCAGAATCAAAAAACAAGAAAGGTAGGTTGTTGGAACGTTTGTTATTGACAAAACAATACATTCACAGATATTTCGACCCAACGGTCTTTTAATTCAATTCATTCGCTCAGCTTCCTGATGAGGGGACGTAAACTGATAGAACTATCAAGATAAGTTTTGTGTGAATATTTGTTTGTCTGTTCACTGAAAAGACCGTTGGGTCGAAATATCTGTGAATGTATTGTTTTGCCAATAACAAACATTCCAACAACCTACCTTTCTAAACAAAGGTTTCCTGGTTGCTTTGTGGATCAGAGGCTTGCAAATGAACCAAACAATAAATGCTATAGCAATATATCTATCCATTGTGTTGGTTATTTAATATAGACCTGAACATTGCAGTGTGTGGGTGTGTATTCTGTATATGTTTGTGTAGAACAAAATACGGTGCTTATCTCTTTGAATTTGAAAATCAATAGTTCACCCGTATACACACACACACACACGTGCACACACCAAAGACAAATTGGGTTTATGTCAATATCATAATACATTTTTTTTTATTTGACAGTAATTCTGTTACTTGTGTCAATGTTAACCTCTTTTCAAAACAAAAAGAAAAAAATTGTGTTAATTAATCCTTCCAAAAAATTGTTTATTAATCTAAAACTAAGACTGAAGTTTTAGTCACATCACAATATAGTGTCAAATAACATGCAGTTCATGTACCTCCTTCACAGACTGTTACATTTTCATTCAAAGAATACAGTGACAGAAAAGTGATACAGTACTTCTGATTCCTCACGTTTAATTTCTTTTTTATCAGTACATTCTAGTCTTTTCAACTGCCATTTTACAAGTCGAACATTCACCAGAAGTCTCACTGTAATAACAAAATAAAAAGGGTCAAGAGAACTTTAAAAATGCGGCATTTCATTAACATGAGCGCTCCAAAGATCACGTGTGAGCAAGAAATGTGCCTTCTAAAAGCAAGAATATGAACCTCTTGGTCTTCAAACCCTCTTAACCCTTACACTGGTGCAATTCTGTAACACATGTTACATAGCCACTGGTGGATTAACAGAGAGAAAAATAAAGAAAAACGGTCATATAGGTTTTCGCATCCATGGGAGGAAATCGGAACCGACCAAACAGACTGAGCCAGTAGCGCGACACATGTCGTGACAACCAGGTGACAGTATACGTAAAGTAGCGCGACATATGTCGCGACAATTAACCAGCCTAAGGGTTAAAGTTCCACTAAGGGCTCCCATACATTAAAGTCGAGGGTCCCTCAACCCTCCAGCTGAATTGTCAGTAGGGAGCTCTACCACTGTATACTGATCTTAACATTTGACTTACATTTTTATTATGGAAGCCAAGGTACATGTACAGGGCTGTAAAAATTCTTCCATAGAATCAAATACATGTATAATGCTGTGAAAAAAACCACACAAAAACATTCATGAAGAACGTGAGCAGAATGCACAGTACATGTACAAAGAAAAATAAAATAGACGATTTAAAAAAAGACTAGAAACAATGTACCCTGTAAAAGCAAGAGGAACTGCTATCACCACTAGAGTCATGCACATAATATTTATAGTGAACCATCAACACATTCATACTTCAAAGCATGTGCACCCTAGCATGCACTCATCACCCTCATCCCCCCCTCCCTGTCCCCCAATCTACTCTGGTAATAATAGAATGGTATGGAAGAAATACAATACTGTTAATAATAGTTAATAAGCTTCCTCTTTCATCTCCGCCAAGGTATCACAGATATTTTATATACATATCACACCCAAGGTTTGTACACATCAAATTTTTTGTAGCATTTTGCATGATCAAATACCTCAATCAGCAAGACATGCACGACTAAAGTCAGTCACAAAAATACTGGAACAGACCAGCTCTCTAAATCTACTGGCTCTTTTGAAAAAGTGCAAACCAAATGCCATACTAGAAACAAAAGCAAATTCAATAAAATCAAGAAGAAAATTCTTATGTTTAATAATGCTGAACAATATGCTCATAAGTGTTGAATGCAGCTTAAATTCATGAGATCCACGAAATAAACAAAAAGAGTTTCAGATGTGCAACAATCAAATAATCTACACTGAACCACACACAAGCCTTCGTTGTGGTGCAGCTAAATGCAAACCTTAGACAAACTGTACAAATCATGTTGTTGTGTGAACCAGTGTCCATTCCTTACAACAATTGATCTGAGGACAAAGAAACAAGTCGTGTAAGGCGAAATCACTACATTTAGTCAAGCTGTGAAACTCACAGAATGAAACTGAACGCACTGCATTTTTTCACAATGACCGTAGTCCGCCGCTTGTGCAAAACGGAGTGAAAATGACGAGCCTGTTCAGCGCGGTAGTGGTTTCGCTGTGCTGCATAGCACGCTTTTCTGTACCTCTCTTCGTTTTAACTTTCTGAGCGTGTTTTTAATCCAAACATATCATATCTATATGTTTTTGGAATCAGGAACCGACAAGGAATAAGATGAAATTGTTTTTAAATCGATTTCGGAAATTTAATTTTGATCATAAATTTTATATTTTTAATTTTCAGAGCTTGTTTTTAATCCGAATATAACATATTTACATGTTTTTGGAATCAGGAAATGATGTAGAATAAGATGAACGTAAATTTGGATCGTTTTATATAATAAAAAAAAATTATTACAATTTTCAGATTTTTAATGACCAAAGTCATTAATTAATTTTTAAGCAACCAAGCTGAAATGCAATACCGAAGTCCGGCCTTCGTCGAAGATTGCTTTACAAAAATTTCAATCAATTTGATTGAAAAATGAGGGTGTGACAGTGCCGCCTCAACTTTTACAAAAAGCCGGATATGACGTCATCAAAAGTATTTATCGAAAAAATGAAAAATAAGTCCGGGGATATCATTCCCAGGAACACTCATGTCAAATTTCACAAAGATCGGTCCAGTAGTTTGGTCTGAATCGCTCTACACACACACGCACAGACAAACAGACACACACACATACACCATGACCCTTGTCTCGATTCCCCCTCTATGTTAAAACATTTAGTCAAAACTTGACTGAACACGACTGAATTTTTCTTTTAAATTCAAGTAAATAAATAACACAAAGCGCACAGATTAAGGTTCACTAAGCACACTTGGAATATCTCCTGACAAAAAATGCTATAATCTATTAAGTTACTTCCGACCTACTGTCTCTAACAAGGCAAAATGGAAGGAAATTAAGCCTTGCATTCTTTTTGATTTGCAAACCATGGGTCCAGTTTGATTGTCAGCAATATACACATTGTGAGATTCTCTACTAGCTTGCCTTAGAACAGCAAATTGGAGACAACTGATCACTCTTTACGGCTGTGATCGCTTACGAAACATTCTCGTTCACAAAATATTGTCTTTTTTATAACCAGCTCGAAACAAATGCATACAAGATAGCTGCATAAATACATGGATGATAACCATGACAATGCTTTGATACAACACTGCAGGTTCTCAGTGCAACAGTGCATGCAACTCAAACAACTGAGTGCAAAAAAAAAACCGTATCAATTAACCCAACTCTGTTGTTCATGCAGTCTCAAAAACTACTGTGTAAAAATAATGCTGCAGTGTTCAATTAATACCAATCACTGTGACTTCGGTACAATGCTAACATTTTTGGCTTGGCTTCAAAGAAACCTTCAAATTAACCACAATAAAACAAAATCAATCAGACTTGCCTGTAACATTAAAAAAAAACCAATGTCTTGCAGCACTGCAGAATGCACTTTTAAAACGTGATGACAGAGTGCTTTCCAAATACATTTCAAATCTATCTCCGGAATTTCCCCACAATTCCAAATACATTTCAATGTTCAAAATACCCGTTGAGTCAATCTCCAAAATGTCCCAAAGACACCCTTTGAGTCAATTTCTAGAACGTTCCAAATACACTGTGACTTTTAGTTGATCTTCAAAATGTTCCAAATACACCTCCAGTCAATCTCTGTTGTGTTTTCTGTAGTTAAGCTACATATCATCAAGCTGCAGGATTCTTAAACTGCTTGCTGCGTTGAAGCATGACTCAAGATCTTCGATCCGCAAATCTTTCAAATGCAGAAGATGCTCCAGGCGCTTCAATTTGGCGTTCAGTATCTGAAAATAGACATGCGCGTGTGTGTTAACATTTTGCTCCCTAGATGCCTGGCTTAGCCATCCCTCCATCCCTTCTTCTTCTTCTGCGTTCGTGGGCTGAAACTCCCTCGTACACTCGTGTTTTTGCACGAGTGGAATTTTACGTGTATGACCGTTTTTACCCCGCCATTTAGGCAGCCATACGCCGCTTTCGGAGGAAGCATGCTGGGTATTTTCGTGTTTCTATAACCCACCGAACTCTGACATGGATTACAGGATCTTTTCCGTGCGCACTTGGTCTTGTGCTTGCGTGTACACACGAAGGGGGTTAAGTCACTAGCAGGTCTGCACATAAGTTGACCTGGGAGATCGGAAAAATCTCCACTCTTAACCCACCAGGCGGCAGCGACCGGGATTCGAACTCACGACCTCCCGATTAGGAGGCCGACGTCTTACCACCGCGCCACCGCGCCCGTCATCCATCCCTTCAAAGAAGGAGCAAGCCAACCAAGATACTCCTGAGCTCACGTTCAGTCACTCACTCTCTTGCTCACTCACACATCAACGCATGCGCACACACACGCTCACACACTTCCAATGATTGTACAGCGCTTTGAGCAGGGTTAAACCCTCCTGGATACATGCGCTTTATAAATATTATGAATTATTAATATTATTAGTAGTAGTATGCACATATGCACACGCACGCACGCACGCCCGCCCACACTTCTTCATGGTGTTGTTCACCTCAACACAGAAAAGTGGATTGTGAGGTTTATTACCATTTCAGTTTTTTAACTTTATGAATGGCAAATAACTGTTAAATGCCTGCTATAAGTAGAGGAAAAAGACCGTTTCCTGAGACTTAAATCTATTCTCAGACAATACTTTTGTCTGACACTTTTGCAGACTTGGTTGTAATTTAATTTCTCTGCTCCCTTACCTTTTGTTTAGTATAAGGTAGAACAACACCAACGACCAAAAAAGATGACAAACTTACCCGAATCGTTTCATCCTTGGCCATGCTTTCCAGTTCCCTCTCCTCCAGCATAGACTTGGCCACATTGTCGATAGGGGGTGAAAGCATAGGCAGGGCTGGGCGGATGGTGGAATATGCCCTGGAAAATGAACAAGAAAACAGCCATAGTGAACTACACAGTGTGCAAACTTCTCAGAGGCATTTTCACTCAGTACACACAAATCATATGAATATGTGTTTGCATCAAAGTCCGTTGTATGCGTCCCTATCAGTATCACTTGTGAATACAAACACATGAACAAACCAAAACAGAGCACAGCTTGCTTATACAACTTTGCACAAACACACACACACACACACACACGCACATACACACACACACATGTATGCATGCACGCACACACACACACACACACACACACACACACACACACACACACACACACACACACTTACATACATACAAACATAACCTTGGCACACAAAACTTACAACATTCAAAGTGCATATTCCAGAGAAAACAACTGTTATAAGTGTATTGAGAAAAAAACAAAAAGTAAGTGTACATGTATACTGTATCATCTACTACGATTTTGCAAAGACCCCTCTGTATACCACTACATGTACCATCTATTTAGGAACATATATATCTGACAACCCATTTCCTATCCAATTAGTTTAAGTTGTTAACTGTTCTCTCAGCCTGTTACTTTTCAGTGTTTATGACAATAAATACCAGTTTGGTATCAACTATTTCACAGATGCTTTTCTTAAAACAGCCTCATATAATAGCAAGATGCAAATATCTACAGTGGTACCTGTGATGAAAGGACACCCTTGGGACCAGCCTAAAGTGTCCCTACATTGCAGGTGGCCTTTCATTACAGGTATACTTTGGTAGAGATAATATAAAAAGGGACAAGAGAAGGTGTCCTTTTAAGGGAGGTGTCCTCTCATGGGAGGGTCCACACATCGCATGTAATGCTGTATAAACATGCAGATCAAGAACAACACCTGCACTAATTAGGTGACAAGAGCACTCGACAAGCAAAGTGCACATGTACTTCGATCAAAGTAATAGCTACTAAATCTCTACATCAAACACACACAAACAAATCACCAAAAGCCTGAGCAAAATGCAAATAGGATTACACACATGTCACCAGTACACACTAAGAGTATGACACAAAAGCAGACAGCAAAATAAAGCTACATTCTGTCTGTCTGTCTGTGTCTCTCAAACAAATAAAGTTCAGTGTCTGTCTGTCTCACACACACACACACACACACACACACACACACACACACACACACACACACATGCATTATATGTACACAAGCACCTGTCCTTTCACTGATGCACTGGAGCTATCACAGATGTTCCTTAGCAACATTGAGCACACTGCATCTACTAAATACATCTAAGGCTTCACATTAATTGTTGATCACACGGCGCGCATTATTTTTTCTTGTATTTGTAAAACTAAAACAAAAGATGAATACAAAAACGAAACACAGACAAACTGCAACACTATTCTATGTTCTAGCACTGGGTGTAAACACTACCCAAAAAATAAAACATAATAGAAAACACCACACTAGCAATAAATATGTCACCTTTTCCATGAAGCCAAGCCCACTAGTATGCTGCATGCAATCAGCAAAGCAAGCTGTGAAAGCATCTATGAAAACAGGAGATAACTTAAAACAAAAATTCACCGTGATGTCAAATCTCCGTAAGTTGATCCAGTTTTTGACCTACTATTCCTGAACAACAAAAAAAGAAAAAACGTTTTTTTCATAACTCCATAAACTCAAACTTACTCATTCTGTAGGGAGCTCCTCCACTTCAAAAACAATCATGTTAATACGAAACTACCATCACTGGGGAAACACAAACATACACACATAACATGCACGCACACATGCACTAACACACACGCATAGGCACATTACACACACATACACACACACAAGTAGACACACACACACACACAAGTACACACACACATACACACACATACACACACACAAGTAGACACACACACACACACAAGTACACACACACATACACACACACATCTAGTGGACACTGCAAAACAAACACATCGGAGTCATGTAGTTATTCGTTGCAATTGCTGGTTTCAACAGGTCGACCAAAATTAATGTTTTCATTTTTCTCACTAAAGTGGGGAGTAACTCTTTCACAAAGCTTGAACATCCTGACAGAGTTATTTCCGGAAAACAACTATTGCCTTCCACAGAACTTTGTTGTAGACTTTGAGTTAACTTCATGTAGCCTATGCTATTTTCTGACAGCTTGGAGCCAGTTGCCACATGCAATATGTGGTTTTTAAATCAGCTGTGCAAGCTCTTCCTGTACAGATAAGTGTTGTCTTCTCCTTTTCTTTAAGTAAATAAATGAATGTAAATATTCATTGATGTTAGTCACACAGATTATAGACAACAATGAAAGAAAAACAAACAACAACATACAATCAGTAGGTCATACTTACATACAATACTGACTCAATGAAACAGAGTGTGCTGTATATCTATCCATATACAACCAGTGTCGCCACACACTAAAACTTATGAAAAATATACTCTTTTTTTAGGCATTTACACACACACACAAACGGAAACATTTGAACACTTACGCTCTTGCAGGATGACCATGTGGAACGACGCCTCGCATTGGGGATTCACTGTAGCGTTCAGTCTCATTTTGGGTGGGAGACCGTGATGTAACTAAAACAACAATCCACAACCATTCATTATTCCATATACCTGTGTACATGTATGTACAGTACACCACATCTGATATCATCACATGACTCTTTCGTTTTGTCTACAATTAAAGGTTCCATAATCATTATGATACAGTAGTAAACAAATAAAGATGGTGTTATGGAAGAAAGAGATTATGGAAGTGATTATCCACTGGCCACTGCGCCCGTCAAAAAAAAAAAAATAGTTCAATTGCTAACAACGAAAAAATGTGACAAAAAACAACCATAAAATGTGAAACAATTCTATATACATGTAGAAGCAGGAATGATTTGTCAAAAGGAAGGACACAAAATCTTAAAGTTTCTGAATTGAGGCCCTTGAAATAACCCAGGAAAGAAAACGTGACGAGAGAGTTTGAAAGTTTATAGTGCCATCATAATAATTACCACAAACCATTTTCACTTTTGTGACAAAAAGGTGTATTTAAAGCAGAATTAAAAAATATAATAAGTCCAGAAAATTACCTGGATAGCATTATTTTGTGAGTGACTAAAATTACATCCCCTCTTCTAAAGTGTAATTAATAATGTTGCTACAAAAAATATTCCTGTACAAAATTAATAAAAGAAGAATGATTTGTGAGAAAATTCTTGTGTAAGAGTAAAAAAACAAAAACCCATAAAAAAAACCAATCATCTGTGTCAGATATAAAATACATGACTAAGACTTGCATTAACTCTAGGAATTCAAACTTCATGAATTAGCCGCAATCCATGACAGATAGAGTGCTAATGTTCTAAAATCAGGAACCAATAAACACACATTACAGAACATTTAATTATAGACAAAATAAAAAATGTACTGGAACCTCGATCTATAGGTCCTTAAAATGGACTAACAAAATACACAACAGACATAGCAATATCTGCTGAAGATACGATAAAAAACAAAAACAAACAAGTCGCGTAAGGCGAAATAACAACATTTAGTCAAGCTGTCGAACTCACAGAATGAAACTGAACGCACTGCTTTTTTCACCAAGACCGCATACTAGTAGTTTCGTCAGTCCACCGCTCGTGGCAAAGGCAGTGAAATCGACAAGCCAGAATAGTGCGGTAGTGGTCGCGCTGAGCAGGATAACACACTTTTCTGTATCTCTATTCGTTTTAGCTTACTGAGTTTGTTTTTAATCCAAACATATTATATCTATATGTTTTTGGAATCAGGGACCAACAAGGAATAAGATGAAATTGTTTTTAAATCGATTTCGGAAAATTGATTTTAATCATAATTTTCTAATTTTTAATTTCCAGAGCTTGTTTGTTATCCAAATATAACATATGACATGTATATGTTTTTGGAATCAGAAAATGACGAACAATAAGATGAAATTGTTTTTGGATTGTTTAATAAAAAAATAATTTTAATTACAAGTTTTCGATTTTTAATGACCAGACTCATTCATTAGTTTTTAAGCCACCAAGCTGAAATGCAATAGCAAAGTATGGCCTTCGTCGAAGATTGCTTGGCCAAAATTTCAATCAATTTGATTGAAAAATGAGGGTGTGACAGTGCCGCCTCAACTTTTACAAAAAGCCAGATATGCATCATCAAATGTATTTATCGAAAAAATAAAAAAAACGTCCGGGGATATGATTCCCAGGAACTCTCATGTCAAATTTCATAAAGATCGGTCCAGTAGTTTAGTCTGAATCGCTCTACACACACACAGAAACACAGACACACAGACACACACACATACACCACGACCCTCGTCTCGATTCCCCCTCTATGTTAAAACATTTAGTCAAAACTTGACTAAATTGTAAAAAAAACACCAGACAGATAAAAAAGGCGATTGCTACTATGACTGTATTTAAGACTGATATGTCAAACGTTCCAGAAACTTAACCTTTGCATGTGTTATTTTAATGTACATGTGTATCAGAACTATAAACTAATGCAAACTACATCTAAAGCAATCTAAATACGAATGCTAGCTGCGCATACGGAAGTGTTGGAGCAATTTCAAGTATAATTTACAATGCAAGGGAACGTTATCTGTGATGTTTCGCCCAGGCAGTTGGGGGCTATAAAAAGCTGTATTATAATAACAACAGAATAAATCATAAATAATCAGTGATTAATATTAATATCATTGCTGCTACTTCAATTACAATGCACAAAAGAAAACTATGCTTCACAATGATGCTGATCTACAGTCAGATTGAGAAATTTATTAGAAAAAAACATCAGTATAATATGAAACAATATTATAAAGTATATTCAAGCTATTCATCACCGCCTGTACAATCATGAAGTACATCAAATGTACAGTGTTTCGTGATTAGTACACTACCATAAGTTTAAATAGAAAGGAGTTGCAGTTGGGTAAAAGTCTGCCTTAATTAGTACGATTATCTCAGGCCAGCACTGCTATATTTCATAAAATCGTTAAGTACTCAAACCTTCAGTAACAGCTATTGTGTTTTCAGCGTAGCAATAGGGTACGATATTTAGACGAGACAAGTATAATGCCGACAAGTCGAAGACGAGTCGCATTATACTTGTTTGAGTCTAAATTAGTAAATATCGGACCCTATTGCTACGCTGAAAATACAATAGCGATTATATAGCTGTTCTGACCTTGATTTGTTGTTCCAAACTTACAAAATGACAGTTTTTGCGTCGATGTGTTGATCTCAGGTTTTGATAGCTCAGACGCCGTTTCTTATGCGCATTAGTTTTACGCAGGTGCCAGACTGACTTTGGAAAAAAACTCGATTTGACAACATAGCTGTTAAACAGCTTTTTATTAGTTCATTCGTATACAACAAAAAGAAGTTTGAGGTTTTTTTAAATTTTGAACAAGACTACTTATGAAGAAGACCAAAACACAACATAAACGGAAAACTAGAAACAACTGAAGAACTAGGATGCAACAAGGGGAGGAGAAGAGAACAGCTAATACGTACAATGCGAGCAGACGGCAGCGAAGTTTTCAGTTTGGGTGAATGGCATTTATACTTGTCTCGTCATGAAGCGAATTTTTCAACCTGTTATAAACGACTACATGAATGTTTGGCCCCCCCCCAAAAAAAAGGTGTGGTTACAGTAACCCGACCTACTCTACTTTTAGGGGCCGACCCTATAACTTTTTATTACATTTGTAAAAAAAACACACAAAAAAACAGTGCAGAAAATGCAATGAAAGCGAAAGCGCTCGAGTCGCACACTTATTTCCCTGTCAAGTAGGTTTATTTTGTACACATTAAAAAAAAAAGTTTAAAAAAAAAAGTGATTGCCTACCTTCCTACCCTATTTTTTTTGGCTAAAATTGTTACCTTAACCACACCTATTTTTTTTGGGGGGGGCCTTAGTGCCATGGGTTGTACATCAATACTTCAGAGGGGAAGTGGGGTATTTAGTGTGGAATTACGAGATAAGAAAAGCCGAATGCGAAAGTTTGTGTCAGTCGGCAACTGTGAGCTCACACAGGCACACAAAAACGGCTGTTCCGTTTTACTCCCCTGTTAAGTATTTGTACTACATCTTTCGACTTTGGGCATTTTGTGGTGTTTAGGGACAGAAAATAATTGGTTTAGTCCTGTTTCATCGGGAAGTTAGCAGAAAAGGGTATGCTATCGACATTTGTAAAGCTGAAAAACATTCCCGAGAAGAATTTCAAGTTGTCAGTGTATGCTAGCTGTTGTCGATTGAAACATCGTGTGGTACAGATGGGTAAACCGGAACCATGCGTCTTTGTTATTGCTAATATGCTTTTAGATATTGGCAAAAATGGCCGACTTCCGTGGCATTATGCTTTGATGATCGGAAGAGACCATCCAATCACAGCCCCCGAATTCCCCCACGTGTCCATCAGAATAGCTATATTCCTTGATTATGAAGTAAAACAGTGTTAACTATATAATATATTCATTTAATTGAACAGAGTTGTTAATTGATAACAAAAATGTCATAGAATCCTGCTTGCTCCAACACTCTCATATGATCTTTCTGCCCCAATAAGCGCTCACGTATATCCAAAATTTCTTCTGTTTTGCCTTTTGAGTGGAAGGCATGTAGCTGTTTGGTTCGCTGCTTTATGGCATTATGTCTCTCCAGGCCTTTGTCTATTTGATTCCGCAGCATCATTAACACTTTCTCCACCACTTTGGCCTTGGCATTGGATAGTGCGCGGATCACATCCTCCGATAGGTCTAGATCTAGGTTCTGAAGGACTCTTCTGGAAGAAAGAGCGGTTATCAACTTCAAGAAAACATGCGATATACACCCAGTTAAGAGAAGAAAAACTCTGTTCAAAAATCTAAATATTCATCAAAATCCAATGAAGAAGTCATACTTGAGAGTAGCATTACATTGGCCGAATCATGTCTAAGACTTAACAGCAAGTATTATAAATAAAAATTTCTATGAGGACACATATATATATATTATATATATATAGGGTCATTCTCAGAAATGGTGGTACAGTGAGAGTGAGAGGGGTGACACATTTGAAATCATGAAAAAGTAAATTAAAATTATTTCTACCACGACTTTTTTCATCTGAATCTATTCCTGAGACATTAAAGCATTGTTGTATGTCAATAAAAATGGTTTCTATACGTTGGTGTTGTTTTTGTGTACTTTTCAATTGCGAAGTTCGACCGTTTCCGGATCGCCGAAGCGTTACACGACTTTCGTGATCAACAATAGGCTATATTCAGTCTCATGGCTAAATGCAAACATGCAAACACCAACAAATTACTGCAATCGACAGTCAGGACTTCAGTATTGGACGTAGCAACACATCTTTGCAAAAACTCACGCTGAATTTGAAGTTAGGGGCTTCGAACAAAAAATTTTGAATGTCGTAACGCATCGTTTCCAGACTCGACGCCCGAACATCGGACAGCAATGTGCTCCATGACTTTGCCACATCACGGCTATTTTTAGCTCTTTGGCGCGCAGGAAGTTCGAACAAGAAAATAGTCCTTTGAATCACAGCCAAATATTCACAGAAAACACCAGAATCATATCATTTGCTGAAACTCATGGCGTCGTTTCCTGACCTACGTCACGACTGAAGATGGTTTTTACTAAATTGTCGAGCCTGCAAAGCTTTGTCACAAACTTACACACCGCGGTTGGCGACAATGTAGCGTCGGAAAGATATCGAGTGCAACAGTTTCTCAACGCGCGAAGTTTAGCGGCAACACAGTAGCCAAGAAGTTCTCGTATCTTCTGATCCTCGATGTTCGACATTCATCAAGTACTTAAAATGGGTAATCTGAACGCAACAGGAACTTTCAACAAATACAGCAAACTCTGACGAATTGTGTTTTGTGTAGTTATTTTGGGTCAGACGGGTTTTGCCGGCAAGAAAGGCCAAACAGTGCAGATTCATGTCTGTCGCACAGGAACCGAAAGTGGTTCAAGCATTTCGTTTCTGTGTTACGACATTCACCTTAGTCAGTTCCAAATGTCATTTTTTTTACCAATATTAGTTGAAGTCCTTCCCTTTCATAACTAGAATGTGTTGGGTAGAACACAAAAATACTGCAGAACTGATAAAAAATGCACAAAGGATTGAAGGCTTAGGTGGTTTAAAGTTGGAATTTGGTTTCCATGTTACAACATTCATCACGTAAATACAACACTTTAAAACGTCTCTTATTCAGCAACCAATTACTCTTTTTGTCTAATTTTTGCATTATTATGTATAGCAAACAATAGACTTCATAGTAAAAACAATTATTTTGTATTTCTTGACACTTTATTTTTTACTTTGTATACATGTAACACTTTGTACCACCATTTCTGAGAATGACAATTAATATATATATTATATATATATGCAACCATGTGCACTGCAATTTGAAAGGTTTACCTTCTGCCTGTAAAGTGCAACTTTTTCAAACATGATTTTACTACCAATACTCATTACAATCATCAATTGGGTAAAATAACAATGTTCAGAAATCATAGTGAGCAAAGTTGTCTTCTATGGTAAAAATAAACAAACACATGTATATATATATATGCAGATCAATAACAAATTAAAGCAATAAAGCAAAGTAATAGACTGAGAAACTGAGAAACACATGTGTTGCTAGATCTATATATGATGGAAAAACGAAAAAGTAAACTCTGCTCAATAGTCTTCTGTCTGCCCAGCGACCTTCCCCTTGACCCTACTTGTGACCTCGATGTTTTTTGCCCCCGCAAGGGGTACGGTACTCTCTAAGCACCCAAAACCTCAAAGAGAGATAACTGGCGGAAACCTTCCTATTGTAGTCTCCTGTATGACGGCTTACTAGTGCCAAAACCTCATAATTGTAATTATCAAGGGAAAATTAGTAATTTTTCCTTGATAGTTACCATTTTCACGTGTTAATTACTAATTTTCCCCGGAAAATTACTAATTTTTCTGGAAAAATTACTAACTTTCACCTGTTAATTACTAATTTTTAGTTTTGGCTCACTTCCTGATGGATTGCAAGTGCCGAAACTAAAAATTAGTAATTTTCCCGTGAAAATTAGTAACTAACAGATGAAAACAGTAACTGACAGCGTTAATTAGTAATTATCACGTGATAATGGGTAACACCAGGTTTTGGCACTAGCAAGCCGTCACACTCCTGTCCGCCCAGCCGACCTTCCCCTTGACCCTGCTTGTGACCTCGATGTTTTTTGCCCCCGCAAGGGGCACGCACCCAAAACCTCAGAGTGATAACTGGCGGAAACCTTCCTATTGATCGCCATACAAAAGTGAAAAGATAGACATAAGCAGCCTGTACTGGAAGCAGACTCACTATTGAACTCACCTGTTTAGCAAATACCAATTTTCCTGTTTCTGTTTGGAGGAGTGTGCAGGTGTGTAGTTGTGGAGGTCGACCATGCGGGGAAAGTAGTATTTGATCAGCTCTGCCACCAGGACTACAACATACAAAACATACTCACAATGCAGAAATAAATCAATGCTCAGTTAAAACCACCAGGAACCTAGATACAAAGAACTGGCACTTCACATCAGCCTTTCTTTCTTTCTTTCTTTCTTTCTTTATTTGGTGTTTAACGTCGTTTTCAACCACGAAGGTTATATCGCGACTGGGAAAGGGGGGAGATGGGATAGAGCCACTTGTCAATTGTTTCTTGTTCACAAAAGCACTAATCAAAAATTTGCTCCAGGGGCTTGCAACGTAGTACCCAATATTGTCTGATGATATCTTCTGCTATGGTCTGTTGAGACAGTGATATCAAAATCGAGACCGGAGGTCGAGATTTTGATATCCCTGTCGAAACAGACCAATAGCAGAAGATATCATCACACAGTCAGTCAATGTTAGATATATTGCTAATTCTTTGGACATTTTGTATTTACTGTAAAGAAATTACAAAAGTATTTGTCTCAGTTTTGGCTGTTCCATATCCCTCCCTCTGATTATTATTTCTTTTTGTTCACTCTTTTCTTGTACTTTTCAGTATTTCAAAATGTCTTTTCTTTCAAAAAGTCTTTTGTCACTTGCTCAACTAAATTCTGGGATCATTACATAACCAGTTATAACCAACCTGTACAATGAGCAGCCATGCATGCAGTAGAATAATAATTAAAGGAACAAAAAGAAAAACAATGACAAGTTAACCAAATACTAATTTATCTTATTATATATACACACACACACACACACACACACACACACACACACACACACACACACACAAACAGTTGCAGTATTACCAATCAGTGAATCTGACAGTTAATGGTCAAAATGACATCAAAAAGGAAAATCAACTCTCAGAAGTCATAGTTCTAGAAGAGAACAGTCGCATTCCCACCCCTCAATGTAAAAGTTGGGAGACATTGACAAAAATAAACAACACACAAGTTTTGCAACCCTATAAATACCTCCATCAGAAAAATCTTTGGCGAGATTTTTCTTGGGTCTTGTTAGCGGTATTCTGTCAATCCATTGATACAGGTTCTCAAGTTCCATGTCGTCGAAATAGTCTTCCATGTCGACTCGAGTTAGTCCATTGAAAGAACGCCGAGCGGACACATACTGCGACATTATTCAGTGCTGTTTGTTCGATAAGCATCCACCGCAAAGCCTAGATCAACAACCAACGAAAATGACAAAGACTTTCTACCACTTTCCCCTTGATCTTCCGGCAGTGAAAGTCCCCACGATTTCCGTACCATGACATGAGAATACGTCTGCTGTTCACTCTCTGTGTGTCCCCATTTAAGTGCACACACAGGTTGTTCACTAACCGTAGCGGGCAGCGATTTCCGCTGAACACCAATAGAGTGGTGAAGGTACACAATCCACGGCCGCCCCAAACAACGGGTCACGTGACATTTCGAGGTGGGAAAAAATCAATGGCTTTTTGATCACCTTTATCATTGGTTCTTGAAAATCCTATCAAATCATTCTTATTCATCTGACCACTTATTGTGGCTTTTAAGTCCGTCATCATAGTATCGAGTCAAAACGTTACAGATTAACTTGTGATGCCAGCTAATACTAAATCGGGGGTTAGATTTCGGCTTTGGACTGACGGAACAGGCCACAGGCACATGACACGGGGAGGGGGAGGGGGGGATAGAGAGTGTTGAGCGGGAGTGAGCCTCCTCCTGCTTTCTAGAACTCGTCAGTTACTGAAAAAGTATGAGGAAGGCTCATCCCCAACCCCAAACCCCAACCAGTGGCACGTGTCCCGGTGGTGGCTGTGGACTAATTAACTTAGTTATGTTTTCTGTGACTCAGTGTGGAATACCCCGTCGCGATATAACCTTCGTGGTTGAAAACGACGTTAAACACCAAATAAAGAAAGAAAGTGTGGAATACATAACTTGATCCTATGCCGTTTCCATGAAGAGCACCTGCCCCGAATAAACTTGGAAAAACTTAGAACGCAGTGTAGCGGTTATTGACGAGCCGCAGGAGCGGCGAGTCATATGGTCTCGGCTCGGGAGCTGTCTGTGGAGGCTGCGTGCTATAATTAGCTGACCTGCTGCGCGAGCAGTCACTGCAGAGTTTTGATATAACTTTGTAACACGTTTTATTTTATGCTCCTCAAGAATACAACTTTGGGCAACGTGCCACGTAAAACTACACGCAACAAGGATTCAGTAGGTACCAAACATGCCTTGGTCGAAGTAGAATGTAAATGAATCTTTATAAAGAAGTAGGCTACAAAGTTTCAAACGACAGCCACAGCCACGGTTGGGTTCACGGCATCAAACCGATGCGACTCTCCGTCATATCATACACGTAATCAATCACATAGATGACTAATAAACATGTAAACTACATGTATACGTCTATGGTCGGACATAAGAAAGGAGAGCTTCCCCCGGGCCTGTGCATGTGTTGTTCGTTGTGCGTGTGTAAATGTACACAACAAACCAGAGATACTGTAGCTTGCTACAGATCTCTGAACAAACTGACCACAAAACTGAGACAGACTTCTTTCGCTTCAGTCTTGCAGAATTTAAAGACGAATACAGGTAGAGCGTGCATTATACTAACTGTTTGGTAAAAGTATAAAACCGTTAAACGTTTCTTTTTATAAATTACAGGAATTACTTTGCTTTCAACTTTTGACTCGAACAGCAGACGATGAATACCTGCGCATGCGTACACAATCATAAGAGACATTTCGAAATAACATTATTTACACATTTATTCCTGTTTTGTGTTTTTTTTTCTTCTTTCCCATCTTTCCTTTGCTCTTAAAATAATACATAACAACTACCACAATTTCCAACAAAAACAGATTGCAACAACATTCCTATTTTAAGCTCAGCCACACGCCGACATGGAAGTTCAATGGTACTTTCAAACTTTTTCTTCTCTTCGTCGTATTTGATTTCTTTCTATTTCATAAGTCGAGTGCATATGATTTCGGCTCGTGTTCATCGTGAGATGGACTTAGTTTCTTGTTTCTCAACTAATATCGAAAAAAAGCTAGTCTTTCGGATGAGACGAAAAACCGAGGTCCCTTCGTGTACACTACATTGGGGTGTGCACGTTAAAGATCCCACGATTGACAAAAGGGTCTTTCCTGGCAAAATTGTATAGGCATAGATAAAAATGTCCATCAAATACCCGTGGGACTTGGAATAAAGTAAAAAAAAAATTCCAACTCACACGGCATTAAGTCTCGATGCGCCACTAATAGTCAGAATGTTGACCCTGGGCGTTAAATGGAAGAAGAAGAACGAGGCCGGGTGCCGATCGAGAGGGTTGGGGTGGGGTGGGCGTAGGGACTCGTAAAAACCCTGGGCCGGTGAAAAGAAAATATATTGTTACACAAACATTAAACATTAGGATTTTAAATCTAAAAATAAAATGAAAAATAAACAAGAAAAACAAATGCTTACACGACTTGCCTTCGTCATATCCCATTACTCAGTGGAAGCTGCCCCTTTTCAGACCCAGCCCCCTTTCCCCCAGAAGAAGACGTACTCCCTCCCCCCCCCCCCCCCCCCTTCCCACTCACCACCCGATACGGCTAAAGTAAAGTTTCTTCGAAGAAATATATCACTATTATTTCCGTATTGCAGTCACGTACTTTTGTGTATCATATGTTCGTTCGTTTTAGAAACAGAGACAGGGGCAGAAAGTTAGAGATAGAGACAGACAGCTGGAGAGGTCCCGTTTTCCTCTCCTTCAGACCAACCCACTCAGAACCATCTTTCATGGATATTTCTTATCCAAGTTTAGTTGTTTTTTTGTTTTTTTCATACATGCAGATGAGTGTGACCTTTCTTGCAGTTATCAGCAAGCCATTTCTTTATTAAGGAATTAGTGATGACAGCTTTCTTCAATGCGAGTTTAACCAGTTGCTTCGTTGTTGTTTTGTGGCGTGTTTTTTTGGTCAAAACATGATTTTTCTTCTTTTTTGTGTGTTTCTGTGTTACTATTGTCCTAAACAACGGCAATAAGGACGGAAACGTCAACAACAGCAACAAATAAAAGCCCCCCCCCCACCCGCTTCAGTAATAGACAGAAAGAAACCGAGGTCCCTTCGTGTACACTACATTGGGGTATGCACGTTAAAGATCCCACGATTGACAAAAGGGTTTGTTTGTTTGTTTGTTTATTTGTTGCTTAACGTCCAGCCGACTACGCAGAGCCATATCAGGACGAGGAAGGGGGGGATGAAGGGGGCCACTTGTCAAGCGATTCCTGTTTACAAATGCACTAACCCATTACTTGTGTCCCAGCAGGCTTTAGTAAAACTAAATTAATACCTACTGGAAGATTACCAGTTTCCAGTATGTTAAAATAGGCTTAACCTATCTACTGCTGGACTTACATCAGAACACTAACAGATTAAACTATACATGAATCGCGAGACAAGCGGCAAGAGAAGAGATTTTTGGAAAAAATACAGGTGAATGAGCAAGAAGGCAGAAAAAAGAAAAGAATTCATGAAGAAAAAGAGAGCATGACAGGAAAGAGGAACCAAAAATCTACCTAACAGCAAACTAGAAAGCTCCTGCGATTCCAAAAACAGGAGGGGCCTTTAATTTCATAACCGCAGTGCCCCACTGCGGGAGACAAAAGGGTCTTTCCTGGCAAAATTGTATAGGCGTAGATAAAAATGTCCACCAAAATACCCGTGTGACCTGGAATAATAGGCCGTTAAAAGTAGGATATGCGCCGAAATGGCTGCGATCTGCTGGTCGATGTGAATGCGTGATGTATTGTGTAAAAAATTCCATCTCACACGGCATAAATAGATCCCTGCGCCTTGAGTCCGAGTCTGGAGATACGCGCGCGATATGACTTCATATAACAATTTAAAGACAACACATGATCACAGACTGAACAATAAGTGACTGTAGCAAATGAGACAAGAGGCGAAGCCTTCAAGGTTCACGTAAGAAATCGACAAACAGTAACACAAACTCAATCACTCCGTCACACATACACACACACAGAAAGCATAGGTGACACGGTGCAAGAGTGCGAGACACTAGATCTAGATCTACTTACGGGGACACGACTGCCAGATGGCCAGATCGACACTGCGCTTTCGACAGCGCTTCCTCGCGCAGACACTGGAAACACGCTGTGCAGATTAACCTGTAGGAAATCTCCTTTGGTATCTTCTTTATCTATTTTTCTGGAGCTACGAAACCGAACAATGTGAAATCATCTTCTCCGAATCGGCGAACTGCAGCTCGGTGATAACTGTATCTATACCACAATCCTTCACGCGATCTGACCTAACTTTGACCCCTGACTTATTGCTTCCCCACTTCAAAAACAAAAACACCTAAATTTAAAAACAAACAAATATATATATGAAAATGTAATGATCCCAGAATTTAGTTGAGCAAGTGACTAAAGACTTTTTGAATACTGAAAAGTACAAGAAAAGAGTGAACAAAAAGAAATAATAATCAGAGGGAGGGATATGGAACAGCCAAAACTGAGACAAATACTTTTGTAATTTCTTTACAGTAAATACAAAATGTCCAGAGAATTAGCAATATATCTAACATTGACTGACTGTGTGATGATATCTTCTGCTTCTATCTACCTCCTGTCTCGATTTTGATATCACTGTCTCAACAGACCATAGCAGAAGATATCATCACACAGTCAATATTGGGTACTAAGTTCACCAACCCGCTCCAGCGAATCCCCGTCAAAAATGACTAAGGGAGCTAACTCCTCTACTGTTCCATGAAATCACCAGGGCAAGAGTTGCTTCCCTTTGAGCATAAATTCGTCTTGCGAGCAGCTTTTGAAGTTTTTGGAATACACAAAGCGATTCTCGAATGCGATCCTGCGCTCAGATATAAATTCCTTATGTGATCTGATCTCATCATACAGAGAAATAAACAATGCGGTATTACGAATGTGATAGAACTGAATATTCTTTAAACCCTCAAAGACTTGTTTCTGATGGAAAAAAACAACATTGTAACAGAGCTTCCAAAAACAGTGCTTGTAAAGCAGCCACTTTTTCCGTACTCTCTCCTTCTCACTTCTGACTGGAGTTTTCCAAATCACTTAATGAGTGGTTGGTGGACTGAATGGACAAATATAAAATGCCCCCTGTTTTTATTGTTTTCTTTGAAAACTGTCAATTGTATTCATACATTCATTGGCTGCATATGTTTTTTTTTGCAACATTCTTTTCCATTAAATTATCACAACCAAGCAAATATTGAGGTGTCATGGAAATGTGCAAATAAAAAAACGAAACAATGGATGACACTAAGAATTTAGAAAGAGAGAGAATGACAGAGACTAGAGACACAAAATCATTCAAACACAATTAAACTGAAAGACAGATTTGTCACAAAAGAACCCTTTATTATGACCTACGCAAGAAATCAAGCATATTTATCACTTATTGGGCAACACTACATCAAAGCAAAATTATTATTATTATCTACATGTATTTCAGCAAAAACCAAACCATAGCAACACATTTGGACTTTTTTTCACTTGGAGACCTCATGGCAAAAACAAAACAGATTTTTTATGAAGACAATGAACAATAAGAAAATGTTGGCCTTGTCAATTGCTGGAGATTATTAAATAACATTTCTACTACGTGTATAAACATAATGCATTTACTGAACATTTCGCCCAATATCTAACTCAGCAGAATCCTTTATAACCATGCCCTACATGTGTTGTGTTTTTTGTGGGCATGTGTGTGTGAGTGATTTTGTCCGTCTGTGGCTATTTGTAATTTGACTGTTAAGAAGGCTGATATCTCACACAAAACCATGTCCAGCATCAAATACATTACACCCTGCATTAACCTTCGCCAGACTGCGCGTTTGACTACACGCGGAAGACGGCGTGGGTCTGTGTAGACCCATGATTATCCAAGAAGCAAAAACGTGCATATATGCTATTTCCCTTCACCGACGGTATGGGTCCACTTGGACCCACGACTCTCAAAGAAGCAAAACATGATTACCCCTTCGTAGACGGTGTGGGTCCAGTTGGACCCACATCTTTTTTTTAGTGACAAGTACCGGAATTGACCTGTTGCCTTTGTTTTTTTTGTTTTTGGGGGACCTAGTTCAATATAATTTTAAGAAAAGAAAGTAGTTTGGGTGCATGAAGCATTTTTTAAATTGGATTAAAAAAATCAAAATAGTTAATGAGATATCGGCATTTGGAGACCCTTCTGGGTCCATATGGACCCACAATGTCCGGTGCAAAGCAACAGGGAATTCCAATGTTTGATATCAAAAGTATGATTACATGTATGTTAAGTTCAAAATGGTAACTCCAGAGAAACAGGTACATCATTGCATTTGCACACTGGAACAATATGGGAACACCAATGAAAGAAAAACATCCTGATGAATAATATCATATCCGACATGGCCTCACAGTTCTTGATTGCAAGTGCTGCGAAATAAATACGTATTCAGATTTATCTTCAACGGTACAACCGTCCCTCTCCTGGGCCAGCAAAGAGGTTAATTATGGTCAAATGAATGAAGCATGATCATGAACGATTTATACACAACATTGAAGGGCTCGGCGAGGTAGGTAAGAAAACTGTATGTACAACCAGTTGGATTTTTTATCGACAGAAAATGGGTGGGTTTAAAGGCATGCACACAGATACACACACACACTAAAACTATGGTATGTACCAAGGTCTCTCACTGTGATGTCATAGTTCACACACACACACACACACACACACACACACACACACACACACACACACACACACACACACACACACACACTCTCTCATTATTGTCCCCAACAATGCACTCCCACATGCTCACAGTTTTAAAGCATCATGATCTTAAAACGTCTACTGTACTTTGTACGAAAGCAAATAAAACACAACAATAAAAGTCCTACTCTATCAGTATTTGTACCTTCATGCATCTCAAATCACCTGAGAGGACATTGACAATATTGTAATGATCCAAACAAAAATAACACTGAACAAGAAGGGCAAAGCCCATACGACTCACATGCTTTACACATTTTTCCTACCAAAATACATGTGACCTTGACCCAAGGTCAAGGTCATCCAAGGTCATGCAACACAAAGCTGTTAATTCAAGACATAGGAAGTACAATGGTGCTTATTGGCTCTTTCTACCATGAGATATGGTCACTTTTAGTGGTTCACTACCTTATTTTGGTCACATTTCATAAGGGTCAAAGTGACCTTGACCTTGATCATATGTGACCAAATGTGTCTCATGATGAAAGCATAACATGTGCCCCACATAATTTTTAAGTTTGAAACAGTTATCTTCCATCGTTCAGGGTCAAGGTCACTTCAAAATATGTATACAATCCAACTTTGAAGAGCTCCTGTGACCTTGACCTTGAAGCAAGGTAAACCAAACTGGTATCAAAAGATGGGGCTTACTTTGCCCTATATATCATATATAGGTGAGGTATTCAATCTAAAAAACTTCAGAGAAAATGTGAAAAATAGCTGTTTTTTAGGCAACATTTATGGCCCCTGCGACCTTGACCTTGAAGCAAGGTCAAGATGCTATGTATGTTTTTTGGGGCCTTGTCATCATACACCATCTTGCCAAATTTGGTACTGATAGACTGAATAGTGTCCAAGAAATATCCAACGTTAAAGTTTTCCGGACGTCCGGACGGACGGACGGACGACTCGGGTGAGTACATAGACTCACTTTTGCTTCGCATGCGAGTCAAAAACTTTCACATCCTCTTGTTCGAACTGGACACACCTCAAATGCATTTTGTGAAACAAGTTGAAAAGTACCTTTTAACTAATACACGTAAGTCGATACATATAAGTAGCCTTAGAGCTGCCTCAAGAAGAAAATCTACTAGAAGTGCAACCGTCTTATTTGTGTTAGTTGGCTGCAATTCCCATGTGCATACGTTATATTACACGAGTGGGGTACAACTGCCAGGACCTCACAGGGCATTGGACAGTTTTGTTCCCAGAGTCAGAGGACAATAGGTCAGTTGGACCTGGATTAAAATCATGTTTAGGTCCAAATATTTTGGCTGCACAAAATATTCTGTCAGAAAACTTGAAAACGGGTCAGAACAATGTGTCGGATCACAAAAGTATGCGTCAGTAGCCAAAGAGCGAGGCCTGAGAACAACACTGTGGACAGTCAACATATAAACGATGTAAGCTTTTACATTTCTAAAAAAGCTCAAATACAGCAGCTGAGAAACAACAAAACACTGCCATCGCAGATACTAATGATACACTGGGGTAAATATTTTTGTACAAAGACTTGTTAGCACCAATGACTGGAACATTTTCTGCTACTCACTATTTCTAAAATTGCAATCTTTCCTAAACTTTCCAGCCCAGAAATCTTTCTTTCTTTATTTGGTGTTTAACGTCGTTTTCAACCACGAAGGTTATATCACGACGGGGAAAGGGGGGAGATGGGATAGAGCCACTTGTTAATTGTTTCTTGTTCACAAAAGCACTAATCAAAAAATTGCTCCAGGGCCACCCCAGAAATGATCCTTCAAATTCTCCAACCAGTGAGAACCCTGGATTTGTTCCCCAATCTGTGTCCAATACATGTATATCCTAATATTTAAATAATGTCCTTAAAACTGTAACTTAAAATGTTTCCTTTCACTTCCGAGATCTAGGTTTTCTTTCAACATGGTGCAGTCCTTTCCGTGCAATCTTGTAGGAAAGCGAAAGAGACAAGAATGACAAGACTGATTTCAATGGTGGCTGAAATTTCACTCTGCGGATGATGTAGTTCAGTTAGTTGGCAAAAGGTGAGGAGAAGAGTCTGTTGGTCTTCCTTGGCTCCACAGTCTTGCTCAGATATCTGCCAAACAAAAAAATCAATGTAACTTTACGGCTTCCCAGCTGTCACCCACTTTTATCACTACAATTGTTACATCCGTAACATGTGCATACCAATCAGGCCAAGCAAAAACCAAGGAAAAGTTATTTGGTTGACAAAGACTAAAAACTTGTAATGCTGCTACTATGTGACAGTAGCCAAAGCAGTCCGACAGAATTTATAAGATGTTTGCAGTATCATCGTACGCATTAAAAAGTTCAGAACAGCGGAGGGAAAAAGATTTTATTTTTTAAAACAACAACAAAAACGGATGAGGTCTAGGGTCGCCTAGACCCTGGTGAGGGAAGAGGACAAAACTTCTGATGGGAAAGAAAATTAAGCAATTTTAGAGGCTATTTAATATACACAAAATGTAAATAAAACACAAAAAGAAAGATTGTGCAATGAATTCGGGCATGAGTGTGTATTACTATGTGTGTGGGCTTGACTTTTTAGTTAAGGGAAAAAAAACCCAGCTTTAATCCTTAGCTGCACAATCATTTTTAATCAAGAACTGCAGACAACCAGCAGTCACAAAAATACATGTATGCCTGCTTACTTGCACTGTAGAACAGTTGACTTGAAGGACAGGCCGAAGCTTGACTCACACTGCACTCTCACTAACCGAAGGGTGGCGGAACAAAGGAGGCATCAGCCTATCCAGTGACACACACACCAACACTATCTCAGGTTGTGTACATTTGAACTGCCACAAAAGCCACTTTAAGCCCTTAACTAATAATGCTACTGTACTTCATTAGCTGTATGTCTGAAGACTGCCATCATATGTATGCATGACATGGATTATTCAGCAAAAGTGCTAAACTGAAGTATGTATGTGTGTGAAACTATAAAAGAGAGAGAGAGAGAGTGTGTGTGTGTGAGAGAGAGTGTGTGTGTGTGAAAGAGAGTATGTGTGTGTGTGTGTTTGAAAGAATGAGAGAGAGAGAGAGAGAGAGAGAGAGAGAGAGAGAGAGAGAGAGAGAGAGAGAGAGAGAGAGAGAGAGAGAGAGAGAGAGAGAGAGAGAGAGAGAGAGCACATGTGTGCGTTTTACTTGTAAAATCTGAAAATATCAGAAGAGAAATTTGCAACCAGTTGGACCCAAGGCTTGCTGTTTAGTATGACAATTTCTTTGCTACCAATACTGCTGAATCGTAACATTTTTAAAGCTCAACACTCGTCTGAATTCAACTGATTCTGTGACAGCTAGACTTTGTGCATTGTAGGCAATACGAGTTGTAAGATAGCTAGTTTTACTAGAACACACAAACTCTTTCTCTCTGTCTTCACACATTGTTTTCAGTCATCCACTAACCTAATGCCTAAATCATTGAAATGACTCCACATACGATGCTGAACACCAGTTATTCTACTCAGTTTTACTCTCTACATTTACCACCAAAAGATCTTACATGACTCAGTGTTCTGTAACATAATGCTGCGTACACTAGTATTACTAGTAAACAGATTAAATACAAGCACACTACTCAATTTGCTTGCTCTCAGTCTCAAGTAAAAAGATACCTGTATGTTAGTGCCAACTTTGTAACAGAAAGCATGCAGAACTGAAGCAAGTGAAAATTCAAACTATGAGTACATTAAAGGTAAAAAAAATATGAACCAATAACATATTTCATACGAATTCGTATAAGGTATTGAACTAGCAAACACTGATTTAAGCCAAAATGTAAGTGAAGCTATAGCAAAATGACAAACAGAATTGTTAAAATTTCTAAGACCTTCTACTGTAATCTTTCATTTATATGCACAACTGGCAGTCCCTCAATCAATTATGGTCTATATCTCCCCCCCCCCCCCTCCCCAACACACACACCATGTTCCAAACACAGACAAATGACTGATCCTCTGGCCAACTTTAACAATGAATAATCCTGTTTGATCAAAATATGATTTTGTAAATGAAGAATTTCCTTCTGGAGTATCTTTGCACTGATATAATAAGGGGATTCCATTATATTTAATTACATTTAAAACTGCAATTAAAAACAAACTCAAATGTCAAACTCTTCAAATCATGAAACTGATGCAACAGCCACAAACGTTTACCGTAATTTGTCACGAACAGCTGACAATGTCTTACTGTAAAATTGAGAGAGAAAAACGGGAAGAAAAAAACCCCGAGCCATTCAAGTGTCAAAAACTGCATGAAAATAAAGATACACATGAAAAAGGTCTGCCTTAGCCTTCAGAAGTGTACTATCTCAATTGTCTTATCGGCTGTGTTCTTTCTTTCTTTATTTGGTGTTTAACGTCGTTTTAAACCGTTCAAGGTTATATCGCGACGGAGGGAAGGGGGGAGATGGGATAGAGCCACTTGTCAACTGTTTCTTGTTCACAAAAGCACTAATCGCCGGGAAGAAGTAGAGCCCAATACCAGGCTGTGCCTGGGACCCGGCTCTGCCGGGTGTGTGCCGGCTTTGCCGGCGCACGAAGGAAAGGAGATAAACGCGCAAAACACTGGAGACCTTCTAAAAATAGTAACGTGCAGTGACCTTCTAAAAATAGTAACGTAGTAACGGGAATATGGATTGACGCCACACGGAGGAAGGGAGATAATCGCGACTGAAAACACTGGAGAAGATAAGGATGAGTTACTGGTAGTGGATTCCGACAACAAACCCAAAACAAAACAAAAAATCGGTTCAGCGCGCACAGCGCTGCGCGCTGAGAGCACGTGTTGAAATATCTCATCGATGAGGTTGTGTCCGGGGTGTAGCTGAATACGGTGTCCAAATTTGAAAATGATCCACCGAGAACTTTGGCCGTGCATCGCGAACAGACAGACAGACAGACACTAGTCGTATTTATATATAGAAGATGTATGAATGTATGTATGTATGTATGTATGTATGAATGTATACATGTAAGGCATGTATGTATGTATGTATGTATGTATGTATGTATGTATATATGTATGTATGTATGTATGTATGTATGTATGTATGTATGTATGTATGTATGTATGTATGTATGTATGTATGTATGTATGTATGTATGGTTGTTTGCCAAAAAAGCACAAAATTGCACTCCACAAAAAGGACTAAAGGGCAGATCTTTTCACTCTAACTCTTGATTTTGAAAGCTTGTCCAATACAAACAAATTCAAATAGTTCTCCCAGCCGTCACACTTATTTTTAGAAAGGAATAATCAAATGCTAACAGCAACACTGTTCTTTCTACTCACAACCACATGCAACTCGAGCAAGACAATTGTCGTGCAGACCTGCCAACCCTTGTCAAACCTGTAGCAATTTACATTTGGGGGGACATTTTCAGCGTAGCAAATGGTGTTTCAGTGTAGCCTTGTCTAAAATGTATTCGCACATCCACTTTTCGGCTATTTCGCGCAAGAATATATACATTTTAAAAAAAGTTTATTTCAAAACAAGAGAGAAACATGACTAACAATAGAGAGTGTCTGCAGTGCCATTTAACAGTGTGGACAATGCTTTATGACGCAAATTCTGACCGCTACATAGAGTGAGAATTAGAAATGAGTATCAGGACTCACAAGAAAGAGCAAATGGTTGCATGTTCGTGTATATTTGTTTGAGCGTAAGTTTTGCGTAATAGCGTAGCACTTTGTCTTAAAACGTAGCATGCTACGCTAAAAGTGTAGCAGTTGGCAGCTCTGGTCATGAATGCAGACAGAGGAAAAGTAAAACTGAAAACAATGGCTAGCTCAGGTTCTTAGGGTATCAAACAAAAGTTTAAAGTATCTTAACTGACCACAAAATAGACGAGACGGATTTTCGTATACGGATTTCTGTGTGTGAGACTGTTTGAGTGTAAGCCTATGCATATAACTTGTGCCTGCATGTGCCTGTGTGTGTATACGTAAGTATTGGCACATAAATGTGGTCGGTCATGGTTTATTTAAAATGTGAATGGAAAATGGAAACCAATGACTTCCCAGTTATCTCAGCAATTACAAAAGTAAATACAACAGGCAACCTAGTCTATCAGTTGACCAATCAACGCATAACAGCATACATAAGTTGTGAATATTGAATGGATTAATTAGCATCTTAGTAGAGAGCGTAGTGTGAGTCAGCCGGCCTGTTGAATGGATAAACAATTGTGCAACCTTGATTATAAATGACAGTTATCACACACAGGGGGAATTGTGAATACATTTACGTAGTTCTATTCAATGGGTAAACAACAGTGCAATCCTGGATATAAAAAATATCAGTTAATGAGTTATCACACTTTCGGGTAGTTGTACATTTTTCTTACTAATCTGATGCAGATACATTGTGTGATGAGAACCAGATACATAGAATATATGCACACAAAGTATTTTTTAGTGATTAATAAGAATATAGTTTCAATCTTCCACCAACTGTATAGATCTTACTATCTAGCAAGCATGCAGCGCTTCAAGGTTTTCTAAACTTCTTGTACTGTAAGCTGATAAAATATCATCTAAACCATGATGATGATCAACAGATAGAAACAGGTAATCTCCCCAATATCCTAAACCCTTGTTTCTTTTTAATGTTCATAAACGCTACACAGTCCTGACAAAGGATTTTGAATACATAAATTAACAAAGTGAAAAAAATATATGCTAGGAAAGAAAAATTAAACAAAGAAATCTATCTTTAGCATTACAGTTGACTGCATGCAGAAAGAAAACTGGTGCAAAACTTTTAAAAGGAATGTGTCAGGATTTGCATTGTAATCAATATGGGCAGGGGAAAGAAAAAATACACTCTCAAATTTAAAGGGCATGCCAAGGAGTGTAATTTCTAACATTTCAAGAGAAACAAACCTAACTACCAAATGCAATCTCACTCAAATCTCAAGAGAAATAAACCTAAAGTTCTACAAAATGCAATCTCTCTCAAATTTCAAGGGAAATATATCTGACAATCAAATGCAATCTAACTCAATTATCATGAGAAATAAATCCAACAACTAATTATAGCCAACAAGAAAAACAAAGCTGAACAAGATGCATCAACTCACCTGGGCGTGTGAGACATCTTCTCTGACCAGGGTGACTTGGTGTACTTCTCGTAAGTACCAGGTGTCAAAACTGGACCCAGGCGACTGCGAAGAACTGTAACATCACATGTACAAATGTAAGGTCGCTTTCACAAATGTGTGAACATCTGTTGCAAGCTGTCAACACCTAATTTAGGACATCAAACTGCATTATCAACACTTCCCAACAAAATGTCAGTAGCATGTACCTTAGGATAAGAAAATGTTGGTGAAATCAAATAAGACTATGAGAGCTGCTGTGTGTAGTGAATAAACGCTGCCTAGCACTTTCTCAGACTATCAGTGCTAAGGGAGACAACCAATACTTTCAATTTAATCAAACCTTCATTTTCTTATGGCACTCTGCTTGTCAGAATGTCTAAAGACTTGCTGGAATTCTGCCGTCATGCATAGTAACATCAGGGGTGGGACTCTCTTGTGATGAAAAAAGAGGAAATCCCTTATAACAAGTTATAGATACTGTGATGAAATTAAAAATTTTAAGAGTGAATTTTCATTTAATTAATATACTTACCCAACTCACAAATAGCAATTAACTCTAGTTCAGTGCTGGTAACGCTGTACGCGTCCCCTTGGTAACCAAGGGAGACCACTCTAAAAAAGAAAGTGATCCATCCCATAATGCCAGACTATCAACAGTCCGACATCCGTATGCGCGCGCATACGCCGCCATCTTATCATTCCAAAACGAAGCCCAACTCACTCTTTTTTAGACCCCAGTACCAACCACAGCGGGGAGGTGGGAGGGAATAAACGTTGTGAGTTGGGTAAGTATATTAATTAAATGAAAATTTACTCTTAAAATTTTTAATTAAATTACATATCCATACCCAACTCACAAATAGCAGATTGCTACTATAGGTGGCGGGTACTCACCAAAAATCAACGTAGAAGGGCTTGTCCTGCGGCCACCATAGAAGGTAGTGCAAAACTGCCGTCTTGACGCAAGGAGGAGATGTCTCTCAGATAATAATTCATGAAGACATCCTCCGATTTCCAATAGGCAGCCTCCAAAACATCAGCCAGACGGCCTGAACGGAGCACTGCCACAGAAGAGGCCCATGCTCTCGCCTCATGGGTTCTTGCCGAAGTCAGGGGGAGTACTGCCCTAACCTCTCCGGACTGAGTATGCCACCAGGCGTAAGCTTGCCTGATTAACGTGGAAACCCACTTGGTCAAAGTCACCTTAGCAATATCTTTGCCCCTTGCCGTATTGGGAGAAATAAAAAGCAACTTTTGATTTTCGGAACGAATGAACTTTGTTCGAGACAGGTAAACGCTGAGCGTTCTGACCGGACAGTTAACTATGTCAGGGTCTCCAGGAGCAAGGATGTTGCTCAAGGCAGGAACATTAATGACAGGAGAAATATGGCCTGGTTTCTGATTTTTAGCTAAGAATTCTGGTCTGAATTTAAGAGATATGGAACCATCCTTTTCGGTTGCAATATCTTTATCTAAGCCGGATAAAGCATGAACCTCACTCCCTCTACGCGACGTAGCGAGCAAAGTTAGAAAAACGGCCTTGCGCGTCAAGTTAGCCAAACTAGATGACTGTAACGGTTCAAACTCGTTAGAGGCCAAAAATCTCAACACAAGCATCAAATCCCAAGCAGGGAGCGGAGACTTCACACGCGCGGCCTTAAGGGAGGCGCCCTTAATAACGCTAGCAACAACCCCGTCAAGAGTAATCTTATGGCCCAGCTGCCTAAGTGTTGACGAAATTGCGGACCTTCTAACACGAAGGGAAGAAGCCGAACCCCCCTGTCCAGCTAGCCAGGCTAAATGATTTGCTACCTGCATGGACCTTGGTGCCAAAGGCTTAACTCTGTTAAGACCACACCATTTCACCCAAGAAGCCCAGTGAGACGAGTAGACCGAACTGGTCGACTTCCTATGGGCATGCTTCACAAAGTCTATAGTGGCAGAAGAGGCCCCTGCCTTGAGCATAGCGCTTCTGACAGAATCCACCCTTGAAGGTTGAGGGCCTGCGGGTTCTCGTGAGGGATGCCCGACCTGGGTTGTAGGAGTTCTCCCTTTCTTACTGCGATGGGGATAGGCGGTCGAACCGCCAGTCGCAGCAAGTCCGGGAACCAGTGCTGGCTTGGCCAAAGTGGGGCAACCAGAACCAGCGCTGGCTTTTCCAGGTCGACCTTCCTGAGCACTTTGCCCAACAAGCAAAAAGGAGGGAAGGCGTAAGCCGTCAGCCCTGTCCAATCCAGTTCTAGCGCATTCACGCCCCACGCCAGAGGATCCGGGAAGGGGGATACAAACAGAGGAAGCCTCGCTGAATACCGAGTTGCGAACAAATCGATCTGAGGCTTCTCTATCTGCTCCCAAAGACGGTGCAGGGACTGGTGCGACAGAGTCCACTCTGAATGGACCACCTTGTCCCCCCTGCTCAGCGCATCTGCAAGGACGTTCAAGCTGCCCTTCAGAAAGATGGCTGACAGCAGAATACGATGCGAAGCGCACCACTTTAGAATGAGGCACGCACTGTCTGAGAGGCTGAGGGATCTCGTTCCGCCCTGCCTGTTCACGTAAGCCGCGACAGTCCTGTTGTCGGTGTGCAACCTGACATGACTGTTCTGAACGAACGGCAGAAAAGCTTGGAGGGCCAAGGCAACAGCCTCCAACTCCAGAGCATTGATATGGCGCGTGGGAAGAGACAGGTCCCACGCCCCCGAAGCCACATGCTCCCCCAGGTGAGCTCCCCACCCCGCCAGAGAAGCATCGGTGAACAGCTCGTTCTCTGGCGCCGGGCACACTATCGGGACCCCCTGTGAGACCCAGGGAAGGAGCCAGACCTGCGTGGTCGCGAAAAACCAGGCTCCCAGAGAAATCTGGGTGTCCCACCCCTGGGTTGACTGATCCCACCGGGCCTGAAGAGCTGCCTGAAACGGCCTCTTGTGTACCCTGCCCAGTGGGATAAGAGTAGCCATAGACTCCATCTGGCCTAGTACTGATGTCAGAACCCGTACACTGGCCAGATTCTCTCCGTGAAGCGCACGGAGCAAGTCCTGAAGTTTGGCCACCCTCTTCTGAGACGGGCGGACCGACCAACTGAGCATATCGAACTCCATCCCCAAGTAAGTGAACGTCTGGGATGGAACCAGTTCTGATTTGCCCAGGTTCACAGAGAACCCGAGCTGGGCAGCCTGACTGAGCACCATGCGAGTATGGACGTGGCACAACTCCCTGTTCTGATGCAGGATAAGCCAATCGTCTAAATAAGCTCGCAGACGCACGCCCTCCTTGCGCACAAGAGCGCAGAGCTGACGCACCACGATGGTGAATATCCATGGCGCGAGAGAAAGGCCGAACGGCAGAGCCCTGAACTGATAGGCCTTGGCTCCCCAGCGGAAGCGCAACCACTTCCTGTCCGTAACGTGCATCATGACGTGGAAGTATGCGTCTGTAAGGTCCACCGAGGTAGCCCAATCGCCTGGACGAAGCGCCTCTCGCACAGAGGCCGGCGTCTCCATGGTGAACTTCACCGTCCGGAGATACAAGTTCAGAGTAGACAAGTCCAGAACTGGTCTCCAAGCCCCCGAGGCTTTCGGTACAACAAACAGTCTGCCGTAAAACCCCGGGGACCGTAAGTCCAAGACCTCCTCTATCGCCCCTTTCGAGAGAAGGGCTGTCACCTCCCCTTGCACCGCGGCTCTCGCCTCCGGATCCCTGGGGGGTTTGCAAAGCGGGATTATCCTGGTCAGAGGTGCTTTTTCCCCTGACCAGAGAAGTCTGAACCCCGAACGAACGATCCCGGTAACCCACTTGCTGTCCACTAGCTGCAGCCAGGAAGAGAGGGCCCTGGACGGGCCGCCCGCCACAACCAGTGCGGGGGCTACCGGGAAGGCCTGTTCGGGGGAGTTTCATTGGGGGTGGGGCTTGCGCCCCGACCCCCTAGAACCACCAAAGGACTGACCCCTCTTAGGGTAGGGCGCACCGCGACCTCTACCCCCTGAAGAGAACGACTGTTTCTGAGCCTTACCACCACCACCAGACGAGGATGTCTGAGGTTTGGCCGTAGACTGCGTCTGAGTCCGTGACTGAGACTGAAACTGAGGTTTGCCCTGAGCCTTAGGCAAACCCTGAAAGGCAATGCAGGCTATAGCGAGATCCCTCGCGTCCGCTGTCTCCTTCTGGAGAGCATCCAAAGAGGCCTGACCCAACAACGATCCCTCTAAAAACGGGGACACTTTCAAGGACTCAATCGTGGACTTATCACAAATCCTCGATCCCGTTAAAAACGCCGACCTCCTTGAGTGCACTGCATGTGCGTAAAGGTTGGCTGAAACCGACATCTGTTCCCTTGTCACCTTGGCCAAAGTGGCCAGAAGGGTAGACACGTCAAGCGCCGAAGCGTCGAACCTGAATTCAAAGGGGTCCAGCGAGGTCGCAATCGACCTCGAAAGAGACCGTTGCAGAGACTCTGACACTGACGTCAGCTCAAGCAACGACCTCCCTGCTTCTTCAAGAGCCAACATCGAAGCCTCGGTACACGGAAGCGGAGTGCTAGAACCGTAACCGACTTCCCGCAGCGAAGCAAGCTCAGGCGTCACCGGCAACACAGCCGTAGGTAACGCGAAATGCTCAATCAGCTTAACAGGCCGGGGAGCAAGCTTCAACTTCTGAATACCAGAAACAGCCCGATCCCCCGCCTTAGCCAACCACGGGAGAACGTCCTCAGGTGCATCGCCACGTTGCGACAACAACGGCACCTCCGGTCCGTTCCTCCCCTTGAAAACCTTTGCCATAACATAGGCAACAGAGGAAGATTCTTTAAACCGGAACTGACCAGAATCATTCTTGGCAGACCGGAAATCATCAAAAGCCGACCTGGGTGGCAGAAGTCTCTCCTTGCTTCTCACCACCCCTTCCGGAAAGTATTTGGAAGCCGTCTCCGCTGCCAGAGCCACCGCGCTCGACAGCTTCGCCGGCAGGTTGAGAAGGGTGTCATCCACGGCCGTGGCATTGCCCTCCTCCAACCCTCCTTCCTGGTCGCTATCACAGCCAGGTGGGTCAACGCCAGAGAAACTTGCAAAGTCCTCGGAGTCACACCCACCATCCGTCCCGCGGGACGGATATAGAACCGGCATACCCGACACTGAATCAGAGGTATATGCAGAGTTCATACGATTCACAGGGCTCCCTGCAACTGCCGGACCGGCGCGATGCCATTGGCCAGAAATTGCAGGAGGGCTTTCACCACGCACGTGGCTTACTCTCTCCTGTGATCGCACCCCACCGTCACCAGAGAACCTGGTAACGTGTGGGGAAGACATACCTTTAGAGCGCACCGGCTCATGCAGAAGGGACACCAGTCGACCATCACCATGCTGCGACGCATGCACTTCCGCCCGAACCACGGTAGGAGCAGCCACAGCGGAAGCCGCAGCGGAAGCTGAAGCGAAACCGGAAGTGGAAGGAGTCGGTGAAGACCTGACTCTACCCAACGAAGAGACATCAAAGACGCCAGCCGGAAGTGCGCGAATCTCTGCTTTCGTCGACGACAAATCGGCCGCCAAAGTAGAAACCTGTGTACTTAAAGTCAAAAGCAATGACGCAATATCGGCGGGAGACACACCTGAATCACCAGGAGCCCCCGACGAAACAACCGGTTTAACAACATCCTTATCCTTATCACTACGTGTGACCTTGTCCTTCTTCGCGGACAAAATGGCGGACGAAGGCTTGTCAACAACAACATCAACATCACATCCTACATTTCCTGGTTCTATCTGAGAAGTGGCGGAAATTCCATCACTCTTTCTTCTAGACGAAGAACTTCTCTTAGAGGAAGAAGTACTAGCAGCCGGAGAAGCTGAAGCAGCAGCCTGTCTCGAACTAGTTCTATTCTTGGCGCACTCCGCCATGTCAAAGCGAACTCACAAAAAATTTTTGAAACTGAAAAATTTTACAAGTTCACAAACGTGCGACAGAAACGTCGCCAAAGTTACATAAAACAAGAAAGCTCTCACCCAAAAACAGCCAGGGTATTGACAAAGCTCGGCGGCAGACCAAAGAGCGAAGTCAAAGTCAGGAAACAAAGACCAAGGCTGAACACAGCCGGAGCGTACAACAAAACGCGACCAGACACGTCGCTCGCTGAGAGTGGAATGATAAGATGGCGGCACATGCGCGCGCATACGGATGTCGGACTGTTGATAGTCTGGCATTATGGGATGGATCACTTTCTTTTTTAGAGTGGTCTCCCTTGGTTACCAAGGGGACGCGTACAGCGTTACCAGCACTGAACTAGAGTTAATTGCTATTTGTGAGTTGGGTATGGATATGTAATGAAATGGGACGCGAAAAAACAGATTACTCCAGCGGAATTCGTAAGTTGTGTCTGCGGAAATCCGTGGAAAAGTCCCACCCCTGAACATGCACCAATAACCTGAGTATGGTGGGAATAATCTGTCATGTTTGCAGAATACACACATGCATATGGAAAAACGAACAAAATGTGAAGAAAATGAAAGGCTCAAATGTAAGCGCTCTGTTGACTGGTTGAATGATCAATAAAATTGCCAACCTGTGCGCCCAGGGCTGTCAGGAGTGCAGGGCATGTCCGCCGGGTAGAGACTCATGTCCTCCACGTCCAGAATGTCACACCAGAAGTCTGTCTCCAGCTGCAGCAAGTTTTCCATGACCTGCACACCAACACAACACTTTAGTCTATTCAACACCAGAAGTCTGTCTCCAGGTGCAGCAAGTTTTCCATGACCTGCACACCAACACAACACTTTAGTCTATTCAACACCAGAAGTCTGTCTCCAGCTGCTGCAAGTTTTCCATGACCTGCACACCAACACAACACTTTTGTCTATTTAACACCAGAAGTCTGTCTCCAGCTGCAGCAAGTTTTCCATGACCTGCACACCAACACAACACTTTAGTCTATTCAACACCAGAAGTCTGTCTCCAGCTGCAGCAAGTTTTCCATGACCTGCACACCAACACAATACTTTAGTCTATTCAAAAGAGCACACTACCTTTCAGTACTCAGGGACGAGCTTTGGGAAAGAGTAGTTTAGGCCTACTTGGCCAGTGTTTCCCACACAAATTATATTGACGATCAGCGTACAATGTTAGAAGTTGAGTACTGAACACAACTCAATAGATACAGGTGGGGGAGAGGGAGAGACAGAGAGAGACAGAGAGAGAGAGAGAGAGAGAGAGAGAGAGAGAGACAGAGAGAGACAGAGAGAGAGAGAGAGAGAGAGAGAGAGAGAGAGAGAGAGAGAGAGAGAGAGAGAGAGAGAGAGAGAGAGAGAGAGAGAGAGAGAGAGAGAGAGAGAGAATCATGGTTGCCACATCTTAGTCAGTGACTGACATGAGTCACAAGATAACCATAGTTTCAATACATTTCACAAAAACTTTGCAGGAATGGGCAAGGTTGTTTTGTCAGTTTTTTTTTTTTTTTTTTACTTCACTTTATTTTATTTTTTTAAAGTAGGGCTTTTCAGCCTCTTTCCACCATTATTGGTATGTATTACCTGGCATGTTCAGGGGGAAATTAAGAGTTCGGAGAAAGAAATAGGTAGAGGCAGATGCAGAGACAGAGACTCAGAGCGAGGTAGAACTGTCAAAACCACCTGAACAACCAGTCATATTTCTGACAAGCAAACCATACTACTGTGTGTCACATGCTGCAATTTATGGGGCCGTCATATGCGCGATTCAATCGTGCGATTTACCCTCTCACACGGGCGACCGAGTCGTGGAAAATAGCTACGACAAGTCTGCGACTCAGTCTCATGCGATTCCCTCGTAGCTTTGAGCTTTAGAACTTGTTCTATTCCTGCAACCCAGTCGTCAGTCAATGGCAGGGGCAGAACCAATCAGAACGCATCGTTGCGGCCTTCACGCCGTGACGTAAAAAAATGGCGGACAGTGGCAGACAGCGTCTATTCGCCGATTCAAAACTTATTGGAAGAACAGTTTCTTACTCAGATATAAAGGAGACGTTTTAGGCGTGTATAAGGGTCGGGAAACATTAATTGCAACTGTCTGGGAACTTTATTTCTCGCAAAGGCGTAATGCTGAAAGGTATTTTTCAGAAAGGTAGAGCGATGTTCGAACATTCGCGTCTGCTCTCGCA
The DNA here is from genome assembly GCF_037325665.1 of Littorina saxatilis. Lineage (NCBI taxonomy): Eukaryota > Metazoa > Mollusca > Gastropoda > Littorinimorpha > Littorinidae > Littorina > Littorina saxatilis. The sequence continues at coordinate 85,257,815 of NC_090256.1, read as the reverse complement.
AAGCGCGTTAGCCGTGTTCATTGTGACACATCACTTCCGCCCCGCTCGCGTGGAGTTATTGTTCGTCAATCGTTAGTCAATCGTTCGTCTATCGTTCATCGTGTGACGGGTCAATGGCCTACGATGTGATGTGCGATCGGCTCAAGATTGAATCGCGCGATTGAATCTCAACGATTGAATCGCGTATGTGACTGAAGCTTTAGCGACCATACAGAGACATCAACAACACAACATGCTACCAACCATGGCCTGTTTCCGGGTTTCACTGATCATCTGCATGGGCTCGGGCTCAGGGCAAGAGTAACCAATGAGCGTTGGCCCAAACACCTTGGCCAGGTTACCGATAGGCATCCTGGTCTCCGGGCTGAGGGCTACCCTAAAAACATAACAACAAAATTGTAAGTTGCAACCACAAATCTTTTTGGTTTCAAACCTTGAAAAATCACATGATTTTAACCCTCCTTTAGTAGATTGATCAAATATTGAGTTTTGTTTCAAGACCCTTAACCATAACATGATAATAACCCTCAGTCGGTAAAATGATCATACATTGAATTTTGTTTCATAATTGTCCAGATGAATGGCTATCTTCAAGGGGATTCCAACAGAAGTTAGGATTACAACTCTTGCTGACAACTTAAAACCATCTCCATATTAATCGAACAGAGGATCTGCTTTTGACGTTTTTGCTTATGGTGAACGATGGGTGCAGTGGCGTGGTGGTAAGACGTCGGCCTCCTAATTGGGTGGTAAGACGTCGGCCTCCTAATCGGGAGGTCGTGAGTTCGAATCCCGGTCGCTGCAACCTGGTGGGTTAAGAGTGGAGATTTTTCCGATCTCCCAGGTCAACTTATGTGCAGACCTGCTGGTGACTTAACCCCCTTCGTGTGTACACGCAAGCACAAGACTGTAACCAATGTCAGAGTTCGGTGGGTTATAGAAACACGAAAATACCCAGCATGCCTCCCCCCGAAATCGGCGTATGCTGCCTGAATGGCGGGGTAAAAACGGTCATACACGTAAAAATCCACTCGTGCTAAAAACATGAGTGAACGTGGGAGTCTAAGCCCATGAACGAAGAAGAAGCTTATGGCGAACAATGTATTGTTCTCTTCTTTGGAAACTCAAATTTCTTAGGTCAAACGTCAGCACTCTGTTCTGTACTTCAAGAAGTCCCTCATATACGTCTTACTGGGGACTCATAAAAAGGTGGCAGACAAGTGTCTCATGTTGGAATTAGTCTAGCGGGGGAGTGGAAAATGCTGGATCTCACTTTCAAACCCTCTTTCATGAAACCTTGTTTATTCAAATAAAAAGAAAACACACCAGTAACCAGGTTAGGTAAGTTTAAATCAATATTTCGGCATGTAACTGCCTTCTTCGGGATGGTATGGAAAGAATGGAAACCCTTTTTTTTTAATAAAAAATAAACCTTGTTTGTTTTTCTAAATTAGTTCAAGAAAATTAAAATTCACATGCACACTTGCACATATTGACACACACAAAATGAAAAGAAACATTCGCCACAAAGAAATCACAAAATCGACCACATACTTCTGCAAGTGCTGTACAAGGAAAGCCAGGGTGTCTCTGTTGGCTGTAGGAAGACAGTTGACAGCTTCACACAGAATGTCCCGGCTCATCTGTGGGCTGGTGTGCTCTGTTTATAAATACAAGAGTCAGACTTGAGATTTCCACACTTGGTTAATGAAACCCAAAACTAGGTTTTCCCTGTCAAGTATCAGCCAGCACTTGCAAAATGAAACAAATTTCTATGCTTCTAATTAGAAGAATTTAACCCCTTTTTTAAAATCAAACAGCCCTGAGAAAAAAACATTTCTTGAAGCCTTCAACAATATAATCAGTTTTACACGTTGCCTCTAACTGCTACTTTTCTAAAATTTCAAGTGTTTCACAGTACAGAGAATTCCTGTTCCGATTTATTTCCGTTTTTACAAAGTGTCTATTTGGCCATATAGATGGTGCTGGGCTTAAAAGCCTGTCGATATAGGCGACTGCAGTTGTGAGATACTGTAAATAAAGTAAAGTATAAATGATGAGCAAGATCCCTCAGATCATGCATGAAACAACAGGAGGCTCTTTACCTGCGGCTCTCACAAATTGCGGCCACAGTGCAAAAGTGACTAGCGGTTCCTTCAGATTGCGCAGGAAGTCTTTGAGACATCCACACACTGAGTGAACGTCCGTGAAATTAGACTGAAACAGAAAGCAAGTCTAATAAGACAAAAGACCGACAAATGCAAACTTTGTGAATCAGTTCTATCCTTAAACCCAACGTGGGAAAAAAACCGGCGTGGTTTGTGTACAAACAGCCAGGCACAGTGAAAACCTCCCCAGGGCTCCTGAAACTTTGTGTTACTGCATCTTATAAGCACTAGAAGCCGTAAAAACATGCTGGAAATTCATGGAAAGTGTCCCCCGACGCTCTGAAACTCAAAAGAGCGGGTCCCGGAATGCACTACATGTCCGCTATTATGCGAACCGGAACCGTCAGTACAAAATTCATAAAATGTTGTGCCAGATCTGTACTGACACAAATTTACAGAGTTAATCTAAATGATATAACCGTATCAGTTTTGTGAAGGGCTCAGATAATTTCTAAAAGTCTGCACTTACGTAGAGATCATGAGTCCGCAAGGAGTGTTCTTTTCAAAAGCAAAAATATGAACTTCCTGGTCTTTGGACCCTGTAAAGTTCCACTGAATGAAATGACAATAAATGTAGGGTTCCCAGGACCCTCTTAAGTTCCACTGAATGAAATGACAATAAATGTAGGGGTCCCAGGACCCTCTAAAGTTCCACTGAATGAAATGACAATAAATGTAGGGGTCCCAGGACCCTCTAAATTTCCACTGAATTAAATGACAATAAATGTAGGGGTCCCAGGACCCTGTATTGTATGTGGAGTCGTGCTTTCCCATGTTGACCTTTCCCCCAGGGAGTTCCAGGTGTGGGAGTGGAGCTTTAAAATCCTTACACTGAGGCCTCAGGCATGGGAATTCCAAAATAGAAAAAACTCTGAAAATAGGCCCAGGTCCAGTCCAGGCCCCTGCGGAGTACAGGGCAGAGTCCCGTTGGGGGGACCAGGAGGGCGAAAGAAAACGAATTTTACCATTTTAGACCAATATTTTGATAGTTCTCGTGTAAGCAAATAATGGATAGAGAAACAATAGTATACATATAATTTAACTCTTACCAGTTTTAAGGCATATTTTACAGTGCTGTTGGTGCCTACTTGCCGAGTGGCTATCTGGGGTCATATTCTAAATGAAATATAGAAAGTTATATATCAAATGAAAGGAAAATGAATAAGCTTTTCATATTTGCAAAGAGAATTGTGCTATCTTTAAAGGTAAACAAGAAGGGCAAAGCCCATACGACTCACATGCTTGACCTAAACCTAGCAATGACATCATACACTAAGAACTGCTTTACACATTTTTCCTACCAAAATACATGTGACCTTGACCCAAGGTCAAGGTCATCCAAGGTCATGCAACACAAAGCTGTTAATTCAAGACATAGGAAGTACAATGGTGCTTATTGGCTCTTTCTACCATGAGATATGGTCACTTTTAGTGGTTCACTACCTTATTTTGGTCACATTTCATAAGGGTCAAAGTGACCTTGACCTTGATCATATTTGACCAAATGTGTCTCATGATGAAAGCATAACATGTGCCCCACATAATTTTTAAGTTTGAAACAGTTATCTTCCATAGTTCAGGGTCAAGGTCACTTCAAAATATGTATACAATCCAACTTTGAAGAGCTCCTGTAACCTTGACCTTGAAGCAAGGTAAACCAAACTGGTATCAAAAGATGGGGCTTACTTTGCCCTATATATCATATATAGGTGAGGTATTGAATCTCAAAAACTTCAGAGAAAATGGGAAAAATGTGAAAAATAGCTGTTTTTTAGACAACATTTATGGCCCCTGCGACCTTGACCTTGAAGCAAGGTCAAGATGCTATGTATGTTTTTTGGGGCCTTGTCATCATACACCATCTTGCCAAATTTGGTACTGATAGACTGAATAGTGTCCAAGAAATATCCAACGTTAAAGTTTTCCGGACGGACGGACGGACGGACGGACGGACGGACGACTCGGGTGAGTACATAGACTCACTTTTGCTTCGCATGTGAGTCAAAAAGGTTATGGGGGTGACATGATTTTTTTTGAAATTTGTACGCCCATTTTTTGGAACACGTGACAAACACAAAGAAGAATTTTTTTGGTGTTCAGTTTATTTTAGATATGCTGCTAACTCGTCTGTTTTGGCATTCATTTTACATATCATAGCAAAGTTTCATTGAGTTTTGCTGATAAACAAAAAAGTTATTGTCACCTGAATACCCCCACCCAAATTTCAAAGTTGGACGTTTCATGACATACGCATGCCTAAGGCCCCCCCCCAAAAAAAAATAGTCTGTATACGGTATCCCAACCGACCCTATTTTTTCGCACGACCCTAGACCTTTTTTTGGCATTTGGGGGGGGGGGGGGGAAAAAGTCTGTTTTTTGGCAAAATAACTTAAAAATATGGGTTTTTTTGAAAAAAAAAATCGAAAAAAATCTTGACCTACCGACCCTATTTTTTGGGCCTATGTTACCGTTAAGTCTTTTTTCTCTTTTTTTGGCCTAATAATGCATTCCTATAACTAACTTATAACAAAAACCCAGCTTGTTTCTGTCATAAAGTGTGTCTAACATATGAGTTTATCCACTGTGACTGTCCGACCCATCCAATGTAACATAACCAATTTTTTTTCTCGATAATTAGATAATTGGTCAGTGGAAAACTACAGGGGGCAAGGCATCATAAGCTTGCTTACGATGGGTAAGGGAGCGAACTGGTAAGAGTTTACCTTTTTTTTTGCCGCGGACAATGTTTTTATTTTTGCTGAAACATAATTTCCTTTTCACGGAAATCCGCGATTTTGCGGAAAATTCCCATGCCTGAGGGCTGACTTGCTTCTGCTAAAGCAGCACCCCCCCCCCCCCCCCCTTTCAAACCTCATAGCTTGTTCCAAAAAAAGACGTTTAGAACTATAAAACCAGAGATAAATGGGCCATAACATTTTTTTAATTTTCAGAGGGTTCTCCTTGCACAGAAGGAAAGTATTTCTCACATCTGACAGACCACCTTGCCTGAGGAAGAGTTATCTCTGTAAGAAAGAAATATGATGTGGAGTACTCACCAGGTTAGGGCTCTTCCCTTTCAAAAACTTTTCTTTTAATTCTTTCGACTCGCGGTCAGACCTGCAGACAAAATGCAAAGCAAGTGTTGACACAAAGCTCCAAAAGGTTCTATTCACAAGAAAGGCATACATAATAAATGGGTAAAAAAAATGCACCACAGAGAGAATCTTTATGGGTACTAGTCTACCAGCCAGCCTTCTATGTCATGTATGAAACCTGGAAATGTCTGTTCCTGTAAACTTTTATGACGGAAATGTAATCTACAGGGTACGGAGAGTCAAATTAGCTTGGTTGCCTAAAGATGCACTTTGGGAAATTCTCAGAATCCAAGATGGCCGCCCAACGGTCATCTTGAAGATGGTCAATATATAACTTTTGATCCAGCTGGGCTAAAGAGTCGTGTAATACCTCAATATAGGGGTTTTTGATGTCAGCGAGTTCATTTCTGAGGTTGGTTTGTCAATTCTGTCAACAGAATCCAAGATGGCCGCCAAGATGGCCGTCAAAATATCTAAAAACACATTTCTCGCCATATCTGGGTTTCTAAAGCAGCTAGATTCATGATCTTAGTGCTGACCATGTTTCCAAAGGCTGGAAAGCTGTTCTGATATCACCCAGATGCAAGATGGCTGCCAAGATGGCAGGTAAACGTCATTCACGCTCAAATTAATGTCACACAAAAATAAGGAAAACGCCATATTGTTTGTCTTTTGTCTGAAAGAACATGTTAGCATCCAGTTAAAAGAGGCAACTTTCAGAAAAGCCGATGGGTCTCGATGGTGGGGATGGACAGAAGGAGAGCAAGCACAAAGAGGAAGGTAAAAGAAGACGAGCGATGGACGCAGCAGACCGGACGAAGATTGCAGAGGAACTGCAGAAGCACTCGCACCCTCTCATTGTTGATTCCACTGACCTGTACAACATCGTCAACGGGAAGATCGCGCCAGCAAAAGAAAATGTCCAAGATGCACTGAAGATCGGCAGCACTCAAAGTGAGCAGTTCGCCGCTTCGCTTCACGGCACATTCCATGGCCCGATCGAGAGGAAAGTGAAGACCATGCAGGAGATGAAAAAGGTAGTGGTTGTGAAAGACAAGGCCATCTTTGACATTGAAACATTATTCGTACGGCTTCAGATCATTGGGCAACAACGTGGTGTGAAGGCGACAGACATCTTCAAGTACGAACTCAGTCCCGTACCTCCATCTCTCATCGACGAGTTCGGGTGTTTGAGGAAAGGAGACAAGGCTGTGCTCGTCAAGTGTCTTGGTGTGCCGGTCAACAACGCACCTGCACCAGACGTGGTGCTGGTCGACGCCAGCCAGCTCCTGTACCATGTTGTGTGGCCTGTTGCGGGGACAGCAGGAGATCTTGTCGCGAGTTTCGGCGCTCGACTGAGCCGCTATCCTCCAGCAGCACAGAAACTGGTGTTGTTTGACAGGTACCATGAGAATCAGCCAACTGCGAAGGACCACGAGAGGATGAGGAGGGCAGGGGAAGGATCAAAGGACTTCCGTCTGACACCCACAACCCCCCTCCCACACAGAGAAGCTATCATGAAGAACGCCAACAACAAACGCTTCCTCAGCAACATCCTCTGTGGATATCCTCTGCAGAACAACGTGGAGCTTGTCAGCAGTTTCGATTGTCTTGTCACTCATGAGGAGGCGGATATCACGCTGTGCAGCTACATGCTGAAGGCTGCAGCAGGTGGGGCGGAGACGATCAGGGTGCTGTGTGGCGACACTGATGTGTTCGTCCTTCTCGTGTACTGGGCATGGAGGAAGAGGATACAGAAGAGCATCCAGATGGAGAAGTGGGACGGCACGGTGCTTGACATTCGCGCAACAGTGGACAAATTGGGGGACAAGTGTGGTCAGCTACTCGGCATGCACGCCTTATCGGGCTGCGACACCGTGTCGTACACCTGTTACAAGGGCAAGAAGTCGGCGCTCAAGGTGCTTGGAAACAGCGACATCCCAGGCCTGCAAGATGTCCTTGGGGAGCCAGACGTCAGTCATGACCAACTTAAGGCCACTGCCGACTCATTCTTCCTCGCGCTGTACAGTCCGAGGAAGGCCAAGTCCCTCAATGGTGCAAGATCCAAACTGTATCTGAGCAGGAAGAAACCACCACCTCTGAAGAGGCTACGACCAACAGATTGCAACCTGAGGCTGCATGCTCTCCGAGCACATCTGCAGATGATGTTGTGGAAGGCAGCAGACCAGAAAGATCCACCAGCCGAGGCTCATGATATCCGCTGCTTCGGATGGGATGTCGATGAATCTGGTGCTGTAACACCATCGCTGTCTAATGCGCCGATAGCACCGCAGCAGCTCTTAGATGTCGTGAGCTGTAGTTGCAGCGCCGAGGGGAAAGCGTGCAGCGAGAAGAAGTGCAGTTGCCACAGTGGGAGACTTACGTGCACTGAATACTGTTATTGCGAGGGAGGAGATGCCTGCTGCAGTCCTTACACGAAGCATGAGCCTGTAGTGGAGGAGGAGGACGAGGAGGAGGAAGAAGAGGAGGAGTGGGAGGAGGAGGAGGAAGAGGAGGAGTTTGTTGAAGACGACCAGTAAAACGAGAAAGAAGCTGACAATGAAGAAGGAGATATGGTTTCAAAGTTTAAATCGTTTGTTTGCTGTAACGCAAGAGCAGTAGATTTCTATTTCGGTCGTGGCGTGCCAGCTAAGCTGCTTTAGGACATGGACTTTCCCACCTGCAGCTTGATTGAGGTCCTGAAAGTTGCCTCTTTAACTGGATGCTAACATGTTCTTTCAGACAAAAGACAAACAATATGGCGTTTTCCTTATTTTTGTGTGACATTGATTTGAGCGTGAATGACGTTTACCTGCCATCTTGCATCTGGGTGATATCAGAACGGCTTCCCAGCCTTTGGAAACATGGTCAGCACTAAGATCATGAATCTAGCTGCTTTAGAAACCCAGATATGGCGAGAAATGTGTTTTTAGATATTTTGACGGCCATCTTGGCGGCCATCTTGGATTCTGTTGACAGGATTGACAAACCAACCTCAGAAATGAACTCGCTGACATCAAAAACCCCTATATTGAGGTATTACACGACTCTTTAGCCCATCTGGATCAAAAGTTATATATTGACCATCTTCAAGATGACCGTTGGGCGGCCATCTTGGATTCTGAGAATTTCCCAAAGTGCATCTTTAGGCAACCAAGCTAATTTGACTCTACATACCCTATAGATTACATTTCCGTCATAAAAGTTTACAGGAACAGACATTTCCAGGTACTCTTTTTGGCAAGTAGACTATACTGAGAACACAAGCACCGACAAAAACTAAAATAAAAACACTCAAGACTCATGCCGAAATATTGCAAACTTTCTCGTCGAACTCAACCCTTTTGGTCTTATTTAAACAAAATATATTTGTGATTTGAATTGAGTCAATACAACCAGAGAAACCAGGCTATGGGATGCCATCATGAATGCTTTTCCCCTGCTCTGATTTTATGTGCCTTTCCGTCTATCATGGCATGGAATGGTGAGTTCAGCTTTGAAATACTTCAGCTTGTGCCAGACATTACTTACACAAAGAAATAGACCACCATTTTTAATCTTAGACTTGTGATTACTAATCATTAGCGATTTTTATGTGCATCACATATGCGTCTCGATGAGGAAAAACAAAACAATGAATGTTCAATCACATCAGATTTGCATAAATTAAGCGTCAATGTGATTCAGGTACTCATCCACACGAACTACTGCACTCAGACCTGGGAACCCCTGTTTTGCACTTGGGAGTATTCTCAAACAAATTTGGTGTACTTTCAGAAAAATTGAGCGAACTCCACACAACATTTGAACATCCATGATTCAAACATGCCTCACACGCGCCCGTCAATCAAGTTTTATTTATTTATTTATTAAGGAGATTTCTATAGCGCATAACTAAAAGCACTACCAATACATAGGAATAGGAATTATTCTCGTTACGTTTTTTGTCCACTTACCGTACTGATCATATTCTGGACAATCATGCGTAAAAAATACGACAACATCGGATGGGTTCCCAGGTCTGTGCACTGCTCATTAAACTTAACAAAACACTTCTGTCAAACTCAATAAGGACAAAAATCTGTAGAATCCTTAGGAAAGACCTCTGCTGGATACAACTCGGGCAACAAGTTTAACAAGGTTTAGGGAAATGACAGAATCTACTGTGGCTTACCCTGGCACTCTGTAGAGTCCAACCTCAGAAAGTCCTCGCCTCTCAATTTCATTTGCACAATTCACCTGAAATGATGGAAATGCATGGTTAACTCTGTGCGGTTAACAACACACAAAGAATTGGCTAAGTACTTCTTTCAAGTTGTTATAATACACAAAACTGTAGTCAAGTGTAAAAGAACTAAGTAAACAGTAACGGCCCATCTTTCACCAGAATCCATTCGATAAACACAAGAAATGGTGTGTTTTTTACAGCATGCTCCAACTTCTATGATCAAAAGTAGACTCACTCCTTCTAAAAATCTTATTTCAGACTAGGATTATCAACAAAGAACTCACCACAAGCCGAGGAATCATAGGGCGCTCTGCTGGAGCAAAGTCTGCTAAGATGCCCTGAAAAAACAAGCATTGTTCAAATGACCACACAATTCTCAACTCTTACAATCAAGGAACACAAACAAGCTGCACAGAACAAATAGGTGTTATTTCCATTATCATACCAGTGACAAAGTAACACTGACCCAATGTACACAAGACAAGAATGTCAAAGTAGTTATAAGGTCAAACCAGTGATCCATCCACAAAGTCACAGACGAAGAGAAAGCCCCACTTTCACTCTGTCTCACTAATCCACAATAATTGTTAGAAACATATTCAACTTCTAAGCTTGCGAGTACAGGACTTTTGCATACTATTCAACTCTGACACATATTTTGTAGCAGTGAACATTATGTGACATAAACAATTTAACTGTGGCCATGGATACTTGCAACAAAACAATGAAACCGAGCAGGTCATAGTTCCGACAGTAACGACCGACGTACAAACATTGAAATCATACGCAAATGGTTACCCTCTGCCATGCAACAAGCCTTACCTCTGTCAGTCTGTTTGTGCCGGGAGTGCTGGGAGCAGAGGGGATGCAGGGCAGGGGGAGCTTCTCCTTGCATTCTGGGTGACAAGATGCTCGGCAATCTAGAAGAAAATTGAGAGTCAGGATTCAGTGAAAAAAGGCACACAAGTCACAAGATCACTTTTTCCTGTTTACAGAAGCAAAATAATCAATGTACACGGTTAAGAGAAATTGTAATTCAATCAAGTTGGCGTTTCAATGAAACAGATTCTGTGATTGGTCAGAATGCAAAACTCATTAAAAATGACTGATCATCAATTGTCGATGACCACTAGTTACAAAAGCCAATGATCACCTGCTGGTGAGGCGCATTGATACAACCTCAACTCGTCTCGGTTAGCTTTGAGGGTCATTTTTGACTCACATGCGAAGCAAAAGTGAGTCTATGTACTCACCCGAGTCGTCCGTCCGGAAAACTTTAACGTTGGATATTTCTTGGACACTATTAAGTCTATCAACACCTGATGTGGCCTGATGGTGTATGGTTACAAGATCTCAAAAAACATGTGCGGCAACTTGACCTCACTTCAAGTTCAAGGTCACAGGGGCCGTAATTGTTGTCTTAAAAACGACAATTTTTCACATTTTCGCATTTTTTTCTGAAGTTATCGAGAATGGCAACCTTAGCTATGTATGCTATACAGGGCAATGTAAGCCCTATCTTTGGACACCAGTTTGGTTGACCTTGCTTCAAGGTCAAGGTCGCAAGGGTCCTTTAAAGTTGGATTGTATACATATTTTGAAGTGACCGTGACCCTGAACTATGGAAGATAACTGTTTCAAACTTAAAAATTATGTGGGGCACATGTTATGCTTTCATCATGAGACACATTTGGTCACATATGATCAAGGTCAAGGTCACTTTGACCCTTATGAAATGTGACCAAAATAAGGTAGTGAACCACTAAAAGTGACCATATCTCATGGTAGAAAGAGCCAATAAGCACCATTGTACTTCCTATGTCTTGAATTAACAGCTTTGTGTTGCATGACCTTGGATGACCTTGGGTCAAGGTCACATGTATTTTGGTAGGAAAAATGTGTAAAGCAGTTCTTAGTGTATGATGTCATTGCTAGGTTTAGCTGAAGGTCAAGGTCATGTAAAGGTCAAGGTCAAGCATGTGAGTCGTATGGGCTTTGCCCTTCTTGTACAAGTAAGAAATGTACAGGGCCTATGAAATACCAAGAACATAAGTTATGCGAAGTGATGACGTTGAATACTTGACATAAGTTGATGCATGAATTCTTCCGGTCTACATCAGTCAATTCCAAAGTTCGCTTTTGGGATGAAAAGAAATTGTATAGAGTTTGCTGTCCTGAAACCCATCAAAAAAGAAGGGAAAATGTATGTGAAAAAAAAACCCAACCAAGAGCAGAGTGATAAGATAGGAATACGGAGACATACTTCTTGGGACTTGACCCTTGCAGGCAGGTGGACTGAAAGTAGTATGTGAACAGAACAGAACCAATTCTGGTCTGTTTACAACCGCATGAAAGCAGGAAAGATATCGTCGTCAGATTGAATTACAATAACATTGACATGGTTCCTCCGTCGCTTCAATTAGCCTTGGTCGAACGTCAATCCACGATGACGACCTCGAAGGTTGAAATGGAAGCATGTCAATGTGTAAATGTCACCCAGTGCTCATATATTGCAAGTAAAAAGGGATGACAGGTTTCCTATTGCAACTTTAACAAGGATAAGTATGTACTCTTCTGCACTTAACAACAAATTACCCCCATCCATCACCATGAACCCTCCTGAACTCATCAGAAAGAAACACAAGCACAGTATCAAGTGAGTCTTATCAAAGAACGTGAAAAATACTCACCTTTACACTTCATTGCCACCTTGCCAAACCGGATGTTCTTGCCACACTAGACAGAAAAGAAAACACTGAATAAATACCATCAGTAGGAACAGTCCTATATAGATAGCTACAGACTATAGTCACACACAAAAATATGAAAATCATCAAAAATCATTACCACTGGATCAAGTCCAACAAGAAGGGCAAAGCCCATACGACTCACATGCTTTACACATTTTTCCTACCAAAATACATGTGACCTTGACCCAAGGTCAAGGTCATCCAAGGTCATGCAACACAAAGCTGTTAATTCAAGACATAGGAAGTACAATGGTGCTTATTGGCTCTTTCTACCATGAGATATGGTCACTTTTAGTGGTTCACTACCTTATTTTGGTCACATTTTATAAGGGTCAAAGTGACCTTGACCTTGATCATATGTGACCAAATGTGTCTCATGATGAAAGCATAACATGTGCCCCACATAATTTTTAAGTTTGAAACAGTTATCTTCCATAGTTCAGGGTCAAGGTCACTTCAAAATATGTATACAATCCAACTTTGAAGAGCTCCTGTGACCTTGACCTTGAAGCAAGGTAAACCAAACTGGTATCAAAAGATGGGGCTTACTTTGCCCTATATATCATATATAGGTGAGGTATTCAATCTCAAAAACTTCAGAGAAAATGGGGAAAATGTGAAAAATAGCTGTTTTTTAGGCAACATTTATGGCCCCTGCGACCTTGACCTTGAAGCAAGGTCAAGATGCTATGTATGTTTTTTGGGGCCTTGTCATCATACACCATCTTGCCAAATTTGGTACTGATAGACTGAATAGTGTCCAAGAAATATCCAACGTTAAAGTTTTCCGGACGGACGGACGACTCGGGTGAGTACATAGACTCACTTTTGCTTCGCATGTGAGTCAAAAATGCATTGATAACTGCTTCTATGCAAACAATAAAATAATAAGAAAACTATTGACGACTAAGTGGAATGATTTCCTTTACAAAATTACAATTTCCTACTTTCTTGTTTATTTTGACTGCTTACAACAGATAGTTAGAACTTCTTAGTCCACAGTACAAGAATATTGAAAGGTTGTTCTCTGGAACTGGGTACCAAAATGTGACATGGGAGTCAAAAACTGAACTAACTTTAAATTCATCAACAATGTGTTCATGTGATCTTTCGGACACTGTGAGCATACAAATCTATAAATAAAGCTATTTTGTGATTTGGATTTTTTTTTTTTACCATTAGCAGCAACGAATGGTCAAAATAACTTTGTAACATGAGCGAGCAGATGAGAAACGAAACTTCAAACTGTCTGCTAGTGGTGACGTTACCACGCAACAGTTAAGCAGGTGCATAGATATCCTTCCCCAAGAATGCTGTGTAGTTAAGTACAAAAGAAGTTCGCTACAAAATCGTTTTGATTCAAATAACAGGACAAACAACGATCACTGCGTAACAGGTAAAAGGGGAAACCAAATACTCTGATAGTTCTTAATGGACAGATTGCAAAAACTGTGGATGTTGTTTGCTTTTTTCTTGCGTTCTACACGCGTGTTACGAAGTGTGCTAAAGTAGTGACAGCCAAAATTAGTCGTGCGTTTGTGATGAGTGGGTCTGTGTTGTGCAAATGAAGTTCGGGCTGCTGTGAAACGACACATTGCGAAGTTGACCATACAACTATGGTTAATATTTCAGATTGTGATCTTTTGCAAACAGTGCCCATTCTAATGAAAATGCATGTATTTATGATATGTTATAAACTGTTCATTGGCCGTTTCGTGTTTCTTTCATTCCGTATGACCTAGTTATTGCTTCATCCAAAAGCATGTCACAAATTACCCGCCATTTTGACCTCTCGATTTGACGTATTCGCCCAAATTGCAAATACACATAACTGTATTTTTTTTTTATAGTAAAAATAGTGTTAAATAGCTTTAACATCATCAAGTAACAATCAGACTCGCATAAAGAAGCGAAGTAACAAACAAAACTGTCAAACTTATCATTTCAATCCAATGACCCTCTGTGGTACCGAACTCTAGAGAACAACCCTAAAGTGTTGTTCGCACACGGACAAAAGCATCCCCCAAAGAATACTTACTGGTACACAAACTGTTGGCTTGATAACAGTGCGTGAGATGAAGACATGTACTCTGTTCAAACCTCGTCCGGCAGAGCTGGCTTTTCTCAGCCCTGGGGATCTGAGACAGATATATGACACTCATTAGAGCTAAAACAATGATTTACTAAATGTGTACAATCTTCCTCCGGTCTGACCAAGGTATTCAAGAAGCAAACTACTCATCTTCTTTGTTCATGGGTTGAAACTCCCACGTTCACCCATGTTTTCGCACAAGTAGGGTTTTACATGAATGACCGTTTTTACCCAGCCATACGCCGCTTGAGGAGGAAGCACGCTGGGTATTTTCATGTTTCTATAACCCAGAGAACTTTGACCTGGATTACAGGATTTATTTTGTGCGCACTTGGCCTTGTGAATATGAATGTAACAGTAAAACCCTCTGGTGAAAAATACATTGTGCATGTAGAGAACCGCACTACTTTGTCCCTCTCCCTTTTCTCCCTTTTTCTCTTGTTGTGTTTTGCTTTCAGAGAAATCCGCAAAGATTTGGGTCACACAAAGCGGGATAAGGTACTAACAGGTCTGCACATAAGTTGACCTGGGAGATTGGAAAATCCCCCCCCCCCCCCCTCTCCCGTCAGGCAAGTCTTATTCACTTGGCCACTGCGCCAGAGAAACAAACAAATAAAGACTCACTCTGGTGTCTTCTTCAGGATTCCTTTCTTCAAATTCTTGGCTTTTGATCTGTTGTTGTTGAGGTTACCTTGGGTGACCCACACTTCATCATCACTGTCAGCTCCCTCTGTTTAAGGTTAACATAAAGATGATTACAAAACCAACAAAAATGCTCCCTTGAAGTTGATACATCAAACTTCTGTGATAAAGTAAGCCCTACAAATTTTTTTGTTTGTTTGTTTGCTTAACGCCCAGCCGACCACGAAGGGCCATATCAGGGCGGTGCTGCTTTGACATATAACGTGCGCCACACACAAGACAGAAGTCGCAGCACAGGCTTCATGTCTCACCCAGTCACATTATTCTGACACCGGACCAACCAGTCCTAGCACTAACCCCATAATGCCAGACGCCAGGCGGAGCAGCCACTAGATTGCCAATTTTAAAGTCTTAGGCATGACCCGGCCGGGGTTCGAACCCACGACCTCCCGATCACGGGGCGGGCGCCTTACCACTAGGCCAACCGTGCCGGTCCAGCCCTACAAATAAGCAATATATAAAACATAAAACCAAAACAGGGACGGATCATGGACAAAATGCCAGGATAACAGCTAAATTCCCAGATCTGATTGGACGAAGGAAAGCATCTACTGAGGTTAAGAGCTAAGCATGTGTCTTATACCCACGCAGCATTACACTACCAGCACTGATCCCACCCAGAGATACAGAAACATACTTCAAGTTCAGAAATTCCTTATTGGGGGATTGTGAAGGAGGATCCCTTATGCACAGACATCGTACACCCCCACTGATTATAATAAACTGTAAGAATAACTTAAGCCTTCAATTTTGCATGAAATCCTGAAAGTTACTGTAGTGTAAAAAATAAAACTTCAAGAAAATACGCAACATGAACATGCCAAGACTTACCGCCAGAAGGGTTGCCATACTTGTCGAGGGCAGGCTCACTGAAGCTCTTGTTGAGCTTCTGCTTGGGGACAGTGACCTCGGTACATGCGGTCACTGGCTTACCAAGGTGGTCCACAGTAATGGTGGTGGTGGTGATGATGGAATTGTCCAGATCCTGGTCAGCACAGCAGGGGTCAGTTACACAGGTCATTCGTAGGAAAACATTCTGTACTATTCTGGCCTCCCAACCCTTCCCTCTTCAGACACTGTTAGTGTTAATGTGCATGTATTTCCACACACAACTAAAACATGTGCACATATATTTTTCTTCGTGGTCATACAGTATACACCCACAAACAGTTAAAAGCCATTAATAATAATAATAATAATAATGCATAATATTTATATAGCGCATGTATCCAGGTTTACGCGCTATATAAGTAATCGTTATTATTATTATTATTATCCAGGGTTTAACCCTGCTCAAAGCGCTGTACAATCAAAATACTACGGCAACATAACATTATTTAACGTGCAATCAATGAATAAAACATTATCACAAACATAAAACATTATCACAAACACACGCACGGGCACACACACGCACTACATAAAACAAATTGCACAATCATACATTATCACAAACATACGCACTCACGCGCACATCAAAGCGTCATAAAGCGCGCGCAAAACACATACGTGAAAAACTATGTACAGAACATGGGACAAAAGTGACCACCAGGAACGGACCAGGCTTGAAAATGTATTTCAGGGTAAATGTTTGCGGAAAAGGTGTGCTTTTAGTTTTGATTTGAACTGAGATAGGGAAGAACAACTGCGAAGGTCAGCGGGCAGTAAATTCCAAACAGAAGGGGCCTGATAATTAAAGGATTTCTTTCCGTACGTTTCGAGTTTAAATTTTGGTACATGTACTTTGAGAGCTGGACCTGAGCGAGCGAGAGGGCTCGTAGATGCTCAGTACTGATGATAGGTATGGGGGAAGAGTGTTCTCAAAGTGCCTAAAAGAGAGACATGCAATTTTGTACTCCACCCTGGCATCAACGGGAAGCCAATGGAGCGTTTTGAGGAGAGGTGTGGAGCGATGTGATTTGCGCTTGGAGGCAGCTGAGGAGGGTTGAGGTGCTTGTGAATCATGTGACCGACGTAAAACTGTTAGCTCAGTGAAATTCCAATAAAACGTCCGTCGCACTGATGATAAAACTGTAAGAATATGACACTGGAAATTGTCGTACTTTCTTTTCAACCAGCGTATTTATCGTATTCTTGGAAACTTGGCGTACAAAATACGGCGAAATCGTATGAGTAAACAGATCTGTAAATACCTCTCTGCTTCGCTTTGGAGGAGTGTCGCCATGGTGATCATCAAAGTCATCAAGGGGTGGAGCTGAGGGTCGCTTCCATTTACGCCCACTGCGCAAGCGAGATGCATCAAGGTCATCCTCTGTCTTGTCATAGCTGATATCATTGTCAGACAGCATGGACGCGGAAGACTCATTGATAGTGTTCAACCTATAAACAAAAATGATGAAGCTGTAGATATGCTAACTTTACGAGACAGTTCAAAGTCTGTATCAAGTGTTGAATTTGCTATCAACCAAGTCAGTGTGGACTGGGTACCAAGTCAGTAAGTTGTGCTGCATTTGCATTTGAAGGCTTGATTGGAAAGATATTTAAGAACAGACTTAAACAACAGGTGATAAACAACATCGTCTGTCACAAAGTATGTGTAGACATAAATTTGGTGATATGCTACCAAACTCTCAAAACAGCTAAACATGAATACAAGTTAGTGTACGCCACAATAGACACAAAAAACAAGCAAGATTTTACAAACAAAACCCAAAAATACTGCTACTTTACTCATGCACCGCGTTTGAGCTGAAATAAGACACAGAAACAGAGACAAAAATAATATTCAGAAGTTAGCTTACTTTCCAGTAGGCGATTTATCGGCTGTGCGCACATAGCTGTTGTAGAGTGTGTGCAGACGTTCCCGGTCCACCTCGTGCAGCTGACTCTTGCTGTTCTTGTCCATCAGTAGTTCCCGGATCACATCCAGCTGCCGCTCCTGGGTAACAAATCACACAAAAGTTAATGCAACTTAAACAGACAAGCAAAAATCCTTGCGAGGCCAAAAGTGTAGCAATTTATAGGTGTTTTTTGTTGTTGTAATTTTCAGCTTAGCAAAAGGTGTTAAAGGCTGACATAGTCCTATTTAATTAGTTTGATTACTTCCAGGGCTTTTCCCATCGTTGCGGGGATGTATAAATTACTAGATGATTACCCGCTTCGCCGGGTACCGGCTTTGCCGGAAAAAAGTAGAGCCGAATACCCGGCTTTGCCGGGTGAGTGGCGCACCGTACGCGATTGACGCCACACGAAGGAAGGGAGATAAACGCGCAAAACACTGGAGAAGATAAGGAAGAGTTACTGGGAATGGATGTACAGAAAAGCCATAAAAACCAAAATCGGTTCAGCGCTGCGCGCTGAGAGCACGTGTTGAAAATTTTCATCGACCAGATTGTGTCCGGGGTCTACCTGAATATGCCCACCAAATTTGAAGCAGATCCATCGAGAACTTTGGCCGTGCATAGCGAACAGACAGACAGACACACACAAGCCGTTTATAGATATAGATAGAAGCTTCCTGCAAAGTTTTAGGTTTGAAGTCCTTACCAATTACGAGAAATAATTAATTCTTTATTGCATTGTTTAGCAACAGTTCTCCAGGACTTGGGCTATTTTTAGACCGTTGATGTCAATTCGTGACGTTTCGCAAACCAAAGATGGCGTTTGAGACTGTTCTGTTTACATTCGACACTATCAACACCACTTTGCAATACTGAAATAATTTTGTCTGTGTTCGAAAGCTACAGCCAATCGTTATTATATCCCCTTAGGTACAGTTTTATAACATTATTGGCACATGTAAACAATATGAATTAATTAATGAATGCTACGAGTATTGCAGCCTTTAAAGTGTAGCATTTTCTAAAATGTATTACCACATCCACGCCATCTTGCGCAAGAATATATATATTTTTTTAAATACATTTTTGTGAGAATGCAGGAACAAAAAATGCCCATGGCATTACAGAGTAGTTGCAGCGCCACTTTACAACATAGACAATGTTATATGACTCATTTTGTGACTATTACATGGAATGGGAAGCAGACATGAGTACCATGTGGGAACTGTTGTAAGCTTGTGATTATTACTATAAGTAATACAAAGAATGTATACAAAATTAAGAAGAAAACAAGGGCATAAATCAAGCTTCAACTCCAAGATGCCACATGCATTCACTGACACTCAATCTACTGTATAATCATGTGGAATATGTCTTTCAAGAGAACCATCTGCTACATTACTTAGTACATACCAGACTACTTCGCTCTTGTTCCACCTCGTTTCTCCTCGTCAACTCATACTGCACCTGGTTCCTGAACAGAAACAAAGATAAGTTGTGTGTACACATATCAAGAGGAAAAATCTACAAATCAAACAGAAATATTTATTATGATGAAAGCTTTGTGTGACAATTCTTACTGATTGCAACACAAAGAATGAATTTGTGATGCCAACAGTGATCATGATGGCGCTAGTATTTTTTCAAACCGGTACGCAAACTTTTATGCTGCAAAAACTCCAGAAACAAACGGTAGGCTGGGCATTGGAATCAGTAAGAGTCCAACTCAGATTACTGGTTATGTTGTTTTACCAGCGAAAAAAACCAGGTAGTTCAAATACCAACCGGTATGTTATACCGGCAGCCATTTTTGTTCCGGTATTTTCTCATTTCAACCGGTAAAATACCAATACTGTGCCAACACTAGACAGAATTAATATCATTAGTATAATAGTAGTCTGTACATTCAGGAAAGACTCAACATCCCTCTACTTGCATGTACTGTTGCTAGTTTATTTTTCACAAATCCTGACACAATGTCTGTGCTGTTATCTCCATCTGCCCTCAAACTCAAAGGTACAGAACAAATATTTGATGAAAATGTACAATTTCTTAAACAAATTCAGCAAAACTGCCATAATGATGCAAAAGTAAAATGTATACCTGGCATGTTTGACTTGCGTTTCAAGCGTTGATTTCTCAGACTGAAGACGTTTAATCTTATCTTCATTACTGTCAGTCTTCTGTTCGGCTGACAACCATTTCCGGCGATTGTCTTCTTGATTCAAGACAAAGGATCTGAATTCTGCACAAGACAGAGGAAATGAAAATCAGTTACAAATACAAGATTCATAAAAATGTTACCATGCGAAATCATAGCTACACACTCAAACACAAACTGACAAAGGGATTCTCAGTACTAACCTAAATACTGAAGGCAATCCATTTGCACAGTGGAGCCACTAACAGGATGTTGCTAGTGCTACAAACTTTGGTGAATCAAAGTTAAAAAAAACAAAGGAATACTGTACTCACCGATACAAGACAAGACGGTACAAAATTTCGCTTATGGAAGCTTCATCAGGAAAAACAAGAACACAAAAGACAACAAAAAGCAGACGCAACACGGAACGAACAAGGTTTGAAAGAAAATGGAGGGGATCGGTGAGTACAGTATTCCTTTGTTTTTTAACTTTGTTCATGTTACCACAGTCACTTCGTTGTTCAGATTTTGGTGAATCAGACAAATGTCCTGACCTCATCAAAGACAGCTAGCAAGTCTTCTCTCTCTCCTCTTTTCTTAATTTGGGTGTTAGTGTACCTGCTCCTTATTTGTTGCTTTTTTTTTAAAATTGATTTACAATTACAAACCTAGGCAAAGTAGTCAGCAAAATAATGTTGGAGTACTTTGCAATTCAACATTTTGAGAATTTCAGACTAAGTTTGTCTGCTTACATTTTTAATATAATCGAACTCTTTATAACCACATCCCTGCATGTAGCTTCAAAACTGCAAAATTCTGTAACGTACGAACCACCATTGCCGTTCATGAGCCGGTCCCACACCAAACAAATCAAGAAGTAGAAAGTAGAATCAAAATGCATAAAATGCACAGAAACTGAGAAAGGATTAAACATTGTGGAAAAAAGAAGCCATGACATGATGTACGGTTGGATTTACTGTAAAAAAAAAAAGGAGCTGTTAAAACGACAACAGAACAACTTGACAATGACATTCACACAAATGACAATCCACATTGCACATTTGCAGAAGTCATGGACAGTTTTCGAAAGTAGTTTAATACTTCATGATCAGACATGAAGGAACGTCTTACCTGCTTCACATCCTGTGTTGAGAACTGTGGCACATCTAATCAAGTCATCAAAAGCTGCCACAAGTGATAATTTACCCTCCATCTGAAACAAAAGAGTTAAGATTAAGAATACATCTTAAATGCACCACAAGATAAAAATCTGTCATCGTCAAAAGTAAACCAAGAGTGACAATGGGTGATTCTTCTTCTTCTTCTCTCCGTTGGGACCGGGTTTATTTGATAAACGTAAGTGGTCCCGCGTTGATGTCACTTGTCGATTCCGGATGCGGTGTGTGCCTCTTGGAATCGGGATGACAATTTAAAAAAACCAGCACTGAGAAAGGGCAGGAACTGGATAGGTTGGGAGGCGTTTAAAACTATGTACAGGGGTTGAGGGATTAGGGGTTGCCCACTGGCGGTTGCAGGGGACTGCTACCGCGGAGACGTGAGCGGAACGACTCAAGGCTTGGGGCTGATGTCGTCGTCGTGGGAAGATGGTTCCAGTTGGAGATAGTCCGTGGGAAAAAGGTGTTGCATATGGCTTTATGGAAGTCCTGTTGCTGCCTCGGCCCATCTCCTCTTGTTCTTGCGTCGGAGCTATGGAGATAGTTCTTTTCATCTATGCCGACCATCTTGTGCTTGATTTTGTACAGCATCATGAGGCGATTGTTTTCTCGTCTATTTTCCAGAGTTTCCCATCCTAGGTTGTTCAGCATGTTGGTAACTACGCCAGGCGTTTTTTCGAAGTAGTTGTTATGGGCGTATCTGGCTGCTCTTCTCTGGACCATTTCTAATGCCTGCTTGTCATTTTCCTGATGTGGGTCCCACACTGTTGACGCGTATTCGAGCGTGGGACGAACCATGGTTGTGTAGGTAGCTGACTTCACCTTCATCGTGCATTCTTTGAAGTTTCTTCTGAGAAATCCCACGGTTCTGTTTCCTTTGGCGGTCACGTTCTTGATGTGATTGGTCCAAGATAGGTTTTCGGTGATGGTGACTCCTAAGTATTTGCTCTCCTTGGTAGTTTCGAGAGTCTGTCCATGTAGGTGGTAGGTGGACAATATCGGCGGCTTATTCTTGCTGGGAAGTATGCGGATGATGTTGCATTTGCTCGGGTTAAACTCCATTTGCCATTTCTGTTCCCAATTTTGGAGTGCGTTCAGATCTTCTTGAAGGAGGAGTGGATCTTGCTGCTTTGTTACTTTTTTATACAGCAGGCTATCGTCCGCAAAGAGCTTTAGTTTTGAATGTTTAACTGCCTCGGGCATGTCGTTTATGTAGATCAGGAATAGGAGGGGGCCTAGGACTGTACCTTGGGGCACCCCTGACGTCACTGGTCCAGCCGATGAATGAACACCTTCAAGTACTACTTGTTGCGTTCTTCCTGTCAGGAACGAGCATATCCATTTAAGTGTGTTGTTCCTCACTCCGTAGTGGTCGAGCTTGTGAAACAGTCGCTGGTGTGGAACCTTATCAAACGCCTTGCTGAAGTCGAGCAGGATTGCGTCGACTTGGTCCTCTGAGGCCAGGTTCTTCGCGATGTCGTGCACAGTCTCGATGAGTTGAGTCTCACATGACCGGAATTTCCTGAACCCATGTTGTGCTTCTGTCAGGATCTTATGGGTGTCAAGGTGATTCATGATGTTACTGTGGATGATGTGTTCGAGAAGTTTGCACGTGATGGACGTAAGTGACACAGGCCTGTAGTTAGCTGCCTGGTGACGGTCTCCCTTTTTAAAGATTGGCACCACCAATGCATCCTTCCAATCCTGCGGCACAGCGCCCTCGTCAAGTGACCTCTGGAACATTTTGGTAAGTAGGGGCGTGAGTTCCTCAGCTCCAGTTTTCAGAATGAAGGCTGGGATTGCGTCGGGTCCTGTGGCTTTGTTAGTACGCAGATTCAAGAGTAGCTTCCGGACGCCTGCTTCGGATACTTTGATGCTATCCAGGGCGGGATGTTTGCTCGTGCCTTTGTTTGGGATGCTCGATAGGTCTTCCGTTGTAAACACAGACTGGAATTGGGATTGAAGTATCTCCGCCTTGCTGATGTTATCGCTCTTCAGGAAACCATCCTGGTTCTTCAGCGGAGCAACCCCAACAGACTCCTGCCCTCTTGCTTTTACGTGAGCCCAGAATTTCTTTGGGTTTGTGGCGTAGTCCGCGCTAATGACTTCTTCAAGGTACGTACTATTGGCTCTCTTTATTTCGAACCTAACCGCGGCTTGGAGTCTCTTGTAGCGATCAACGTCTCTTTTTTTTCCTGTTCTTCTCGCTTTCTTGTGCGCGCGTTGCTTCCTTCTTATCGCTCTCCTGATTGAGGTGTTGATCCAGGGATTACTGCTTCTCCGGGAGTTTGTTTTCATTGATCGGTAGAGGTTGACACAAAACAAGACCCAAGTGTGCACTGCAAGTGCAATTAAAAATGTGGCTCAAAAACCAACCACTTATTGACTCGTTCAGTCCTTGACTTGAGTTGGTTGTAACTTGTAATTGTATGCTCGAAAATCGGCTCGAACAGAGGTTCCTTCCTGGTTTTTTTTCCAGTTATGACAAAACAAAACCGTTTCGCATCAAACTACTTCCACAGTGCTGATAGTGATAGTGATACCCGATCTAGTGGAACTTATCGCTTGTCAGTAAGCTTACTCAGTTAGTAGTTACTGTCAGACGTACTGTCAGTAGTTCACACATGCATGCTAGCTGCTACTGCCGAGATGGACTGAAGACATTTGTTGCTTCGTCTTTGGTAATAATAGCAATCGCATTTCAAACATAAAATTTACACAATAAGCATGTTTGCGATACTTATTTTTTGCCCAGATCATAGTTTCAAATTCAAAACGAGATTAATAAACACATACCTCACTGACTGCAAGATTTCCTGTTGACAAAACCCGCTGCAGCTTTTGAAATCTCCGCTACTCTGTCCAATCAAAGGACTCGATTCTATTCCGC
Organism: Littorina saxatilis; assembly: GCF_037325665.1. Classification (NCBI taxonomy): domain Eukaryota; kingdom Metazoa; phylum Mollusca; class Gastropoda; order Littorinimorpha; family Littorinidae; genus Littorina; species Littorina saxatilis. The sequence continues at coordinate 85,233,771 of NC_090256.1, read as the reverse complement.
CATCTGGCGTTGAACAAGGTGAGTAACTCTGACAAACAACGGTGTTAGTGTTCTTGTCTCCCCGTAGTAAGAGTTATTTCATTATTTGGTTATTTGCAAGTGAAGTAGCCTAAATTGGAGAAATCTGGTGCTAGCTAGCAAGCTTTGCAGACAATGCAATTCACTTTTACTGAAGCTGAGGTGGTTCGACGCGTTTGGGTGATTGAAGGGAAGTAACTACTGTTCTGATTGCCATTGCTCATGCGCAGTGGGTCGCTAGAATAAAAGCGAAAGTGGCTACTGTCTGCGCGTGTGTGTGCCGTGTGTGTGTGTGTGTGTGTGTGTGTGTGCGCGCGCGCGCGTGTGTGTGTGTGCGCGCGCGCGCGTGTGTGTGTGTGCCAGTGTGTGTGTGTGAGTGTGCGCGCGCGCGCATGTGTGTGTGCCACTCATCCGTGAAGAAGAACTACTGTGAGGGTTCAGATCATGAAAAGGTTAGTGTGATATCATACATACCAATAGGGAAGATTTTTAATAAAGTGCTGATTGTGTTTTTTGCGGTTATCTTTTACTGCGAGTTCCGACAGTAGCCGCTCGGTTACTGACCAGCAGTAACTGAGTTCACACAGAACTAGTCTCAGCTATGCGGGACTAGTTGAACTGCGGCCAGATACGCGGCCATGTCCCCGCGGAATTCCTCGCGTAATCAGTGTGTGCGTGTGTGTGTGCGGCGTGCGTGTTTGTATCATCGTGTGTCACATATTTTTACGATATTAATTTTCAATGCCAAGTAGGGCCCGGGAAGGTTGCCTAATAATAATATAGACCTCTTTCTAATGACTCCACCTCCTATTCTGACCTATTATGACTGACTCGACAAAGGCTAACGATGCGACTAGAGCCGCGCTCACATCAATTCCGTTCGATGAAGTTACCCTCCCGGTAATGGTATGGATACTGAAATTGCACATGTCAAAACAGAAACACAAACCACAAAACCGTTAGGCTTTTTCTTTTTCGTTTGGCAGCGTTACCTCCAAACTTGACGTTTAAAACGGACTAAGTGTCTGTCCACAGCCAAAGCGGCTTTTACTCACACAAACATTGCTATATGATATGACAGGTAAGACTTTTTTATTTTATTTTTAATTTGTTATATTTTAGCAGTGTCGACCCTAAGTTTCTACTGCAAAAAAAAAAATTAAAAATTAAAAAAAATCTCAAAGTATGCGTGTGTCCCTTAATATGGCCCACCATCAACAAATATAAGAGAATAAAAGTTAAAGGCTGATTTCATTAATTCATTAAGAAGCTTCCTGAAAGTAATCTATAATTAGCCCTAGCGGCTTTAAAAAAGATGTCACAAATAGTCTTCTTTTCGAGGAAGTTGAAAATTTCATCAATTTTCTCTCTGACGGTTTCTGATAAGTTTATTTAGTTTTCTGTTGTGCCTTCAACTAATGTACTAGTCAAACCGAAACAGATACATCTAAAACATATATTTGAATCAACTTGATTTGCATATTAAGTTGTATCATGTTAGTTTGAAGTTTAAAGGGCTTTTTAGATTGCTTCGTGAAGGCCTCTTCCCAGGCCCATATGGGCGCCTAAGATGGACCATTTGTGAATGTTTCTGTATTTAATTGTTGATGCATGATGGCTATCAAAGCTAATTTCTATAATTAGGCCAAACGGTTAACGAAAGAGAGAAGGACTACCAAACAAAAAATTAAACTTCTTTGCAAGAAAACAAGCTAGTCATCAGCATGAAACAAAAAGTGGTCCATATTCCGCAACCTTCTCAGACTTAAAGGCACAGTAAGCCTCCCGTAAACCATCACAGATACTGTTAGGCTTTTACACACAGTACAAACACCCTTTCATTTAAACACTCACCGCTTGAGAACATCCTAGGTGCCCTCCGTAAAGAGCGAGCAATTTTCAAAGAATTTATTTTTGCGTGGTTTATCTTACCCCTGAGCCATCGTGAACCCGTGTGGTCCAGTTTCCCTTTTTCACAATGTTGTCGTCAGTTTGTAATTCGCTGTGAGCCTATCTGCAATAGCACGTTATTATGTATCTCTGACTATGCACGAAACAAACGGCTTTGGTTCACAAGAACTCTAGCGATGGGTTTTAACTGTTCAGAGGAACTGTCGATAGGCATAAACCATCGTCTGCTATGAGAACCACAACCTTGCGTGACCCTGCTTCCGGGCTTTTCTTTTTTCAAACTTTCAAAACTTCGAATTGTACTGATCTTGTCTTGATGAAAAAAGAATTCTTTTATGATTTAAGAATGGTTGTGTAACAAGCTGTCAATTTATTATTTTGATTTTAAAAGTTAGGTCTAGCGCCAAAACGCACCACGGTTCGATTGTGTGAGGAGACAATCCGCAAAATTAATTCTTTGAAAATTGCTCGCTCTTTACGTAGGGCACCTGGGATGTTCCCGTTCGGTGAACGTTCAAATGGAAGAGTGTTTGTACTGTGTGTAAAAGCCTGACAGTATCTGTGATGGTTTACGGAGCAAAGGATGCTGATCAACATGCACCCGAAAACACACACACACACACACACACACACACACACACACACACACACACACAAAACACACACGTGACACACTCAAAAACAGATCAGACTATATTTCTTATATTTAAGGGGAAAAAAAGGGAAGAAAGCGCTCTAAAATGCATACGACATCAGCAACAAGAGTAAGTGAGAGTAATGCGGAACCTGTCTCGTTGCTTTTTCAAATAGTGAACAGCTCGCTTTCGCTCGCAGTTCAATATTTAAAAACAACAACTCGTGTGAATCTGGTACGACACAGCAAGCCATGTAGTATTCTTTATCTGTGTGTGTGTGTGTGTGTGTGTGCGTGTGTGTGTGTGCCGGTGTGTGTGTGTGTGTGTTAGTCACCTGGCTGGCTATAGTGGAAAGGTTACTTTTGGTGGTCACATTAGATATTATGTTTTTTGGAAAGTTCGTTTTATTTGCAGCCACAGTTCGGTAAACGACAAATGGCTAAACCCAACCACCTAAGAATGAGAAGCGTTTTTGTAACATGACCCATATTCTGCAAAAATGCAGCCATGACGCAGGGGGTAGGTTACAAAAAACCGTCATGTACCGCTTGACTGCATACGGATATAAGCAAATTATACCTTAAACGAAAGCTAAAGATTTTTGCCATCAGACAGCAAGTAAAATGCCTAATTCGTATACACAGTTTTATTTTTAACAACATCTGTATAACATGCGGACGACAAAACAGGAAATGCCATTTTCTCAATCGATATGTATAGCTAACTGAACGCCTGGTTGAAACCGCAATCAAAAACATCTTGAAAATTGTTTATTCTCACAGCTAGAATTATTTTACATCAACAATTGTTAATTTACCGAGGAAAACAACAGTCACATAAGATACATAATGGATGATTTTGAATCAACTCCGAAAACCGAACCGGGTCGAAGCAAAAAAGAGTTTACACATACACAGGCTTGAAAAAGGATAATTTGGTTCAATCTGTTAGATTTTTACCCATAACGTTAAAGATCAGCTTAATATAAAAGGAAAGTAATCATTGTAAAAGGATTTTGCTATCGCAAAATAGTACAACTTCCGGTTTTACCACATGGCGTCCATAATATTATCAATTTATTACATAGCGTGCATTTGTCAGAAATTATACTAAATGTTAGAAGCGATCTTAAAGTGAAAGTAACGTTTAATAAAAGTATGCGCATTTATTTATTGATTGATATATGACTAAAATAATGGACATGTAATTTAAACGTACAAAACGACATTTTGTACACTACCTCTCTAAAAAAACGCGACTATGACCGACCGATATGTATGTGTAAATTAGGTCATTGTTAGTGATGAAAACGGGTTTTCTTTAAAAGATAACACGCAAACTGTGAAGTTCAAGCCCATAAATGATTTTAGTACGACTTCTTCAAAACAGGTCTGTTTTTCACTCCACCAGTTTCAGTTTTAATAAAATATATGTATAGCTCTCATTTAAAAAAAAAACTGATCTGCAATTCACTTAACCAAATACACAATGAACCCAGAAGGTATTAGAGTGAGACACTTTACAGTGAAATATGTTATGATTCCCCTTATTTCAAAATATATGCATTTTAATTGGCAGACACGATTCACGTCGTTGGTACGTGTCCTCTGGTGAGGCAACCGTTAGCATTTTTTGTCGTAAAAATTGACATTTTTAAACATAAATCATGGACAAAAAACTAATTCTACAAAAAGTGCAGGTTTTCTTGGTATAGTCAGTTAAAGCATCTTAAAATTCAAGAAATTGTGCAATTACGTGTATGTATTTGAAATGGCAGAAAATATTGAATGAAAGTGATTTTTGACTGATTGAAACCCTACCCCCACTAACAAAATGTGCCCTGAGATTAGGGGTGTTAGTTGAAGATGAATGAATAATGGCTATGGTTTTCCCCTAAAGTATTCAAAACCTAAACATATACATAGGCAAGATGTTCTACATTAACACAATTAACTTTTTAAACATATACATATGCTTAGTACACGATACTTCCGGTTTTTCTACCGGATGACTTATACATTTAGGGGGTAAACACCTTATCGTAGAAAAAGCTTTATTTTCAAAAAGTGCAAGTAATTATTAAAAATCATACATAATATTTATATATTGGAGTTAATTTTCCTTCGAAAGTCATTTGTTTCAAGTGGCAGACAATGTCAGTTGGAGAGTTACATGTACGTAAAGTGTATAACTGTTGTCTGTGATTAGTGCATTGTGTACACATTGGCACCATTTGATCCTAAATGCTAAACGATGTCGTGATCATACCACAGTTTTAGGATAATTTACATCGCATCGATTACTAAATTGATGGTAGAATTTCACTGATAAATTCTATTTCCGGTAGCGTCAGTGCCGTTATCTGAGATAGTAACGTTTTACATGGTTTCACGTTCAGTGGTGAACGTAACGTGTGGTTTAACAAAATTACTTGCACATACAATAGTGAAGTCTGTCTGTGTGTCTTTGTTTGTGTGTTTGTCTATGTCTGTCTGTGTGTTGGTCTGTTTGTCTCTCCCTCTGTCTGTCTATCTCTTTCTCTCTGTGTCTTTGTCTGTCTGTCTGTGTGTCTCTCTCTCACTCTCACTCTCTCTCTCTCTCTCTCTCTCTCTCTCTCTCTCTCTCTCTCTCTCTCTCTCTCTCTCTCTCTCTCTCTCTCTCTCTCTCTCTCTCTCTCTCTCTCTCTCTCTCTCTGCGAGGTAGGTGCACTTAAAGAGAAAGCAATACAGAAAGAAATGCATTTCTCTACCAAGAATGAAGTTTGTCTGTCTGTGTGTTTGTGTGCGTGTTTTTTTGGTTGCGTAAGTGTTTCTCTATAAGCATCTCTACGTCTTTGTTTGCGTACATAAGTGCGTGCGTGCATGTGTGGGGGTTTCTATGTCGGTTTGTCTCACAGTGTGTATGTCTGTCATTTTGTCGGTATGTTTGTGTATGTGTGTGTGTGTGTGTGTGTGTGTGTGTGTGTGTGTGTGTGTGTGCGAGCGTGCGTGCGTGCGTGCGTGCGTGTGTGCGTGCGCGCGCGCGCGCGTGTGTGTGTGTGTGTGTGTGTATGAGTGCGTGCGTGTGTGTGTGCGTGTGTGTGTGTGTGTGTTATTGCAATTATTCCTCATTTTTACATTTGGTCAAGTTTTGACTGAATGTTTTAACGTAGAGCGAGGAATCGAGACGAGGGTCGTGGTGTATGTGTGTGTGTGTGTGTGTGTGTGTGTGTGTAGAGCGATTTAGACTAAACTGCTAGACTGATCTTTATGAAATTTGACATGAGAGTTCCTGGGTATGATATCCCCAGACGTTTTTTTCAGTTTTTTGATAAATGTATTTGATGACGTCATATCCGGCTTTTCGTGAAAGTTGAGGCGGCACTGTCACGCTCTCATTTTTCAACCAAATTGGTTGAAATTTTGGTCAAGTAATTTTCGACAAAGCCCAGACTTCGGTATTGCATTTCAGTTTGGTGGCTTGAAAATTAATTGATGACTTTGGTCATTACAAATCTGAAAATTGTAAAATAAAAATTTTTATTTTAAAAACGATCCGAATGTACGTTCATCGTATTGTTCATCATTTTCTGATTCCAAAAACATATAAATATGTTATATTTGGATTAAAAACAAGCTCTAAAAATTAAAAATTTAAAAATTATTATCAAAATTAAATTTTCGAAATCAATTTAAAAACACTTTCATCTTATTCCTTGTCGGTTCCTGATTCCAAAAACATATAGATATGATATGTTTGGATTAAAAACACGCTCAGAAAGTTAAAACGAAGAGAGGTACAGAAAAGCGTGCTATCCTTCTCAGCGCAACTACTACCCCGCTCTTCTTGTCAATTTCACAAAAACAAACAGATAATGACGTCATTTTAAGTGGCACAAACGTGTACACGAATGCCTTCCCTTTCGAATGATTTACAGTTATATAATTTCTGTCAAGCGGTTTAAGTTTTATGTCCGTTTTATGAACCCAACCCTCAAAACAAGAATAGTAACGCCAAAGAAGGAAAACATACACACAAACCAACGTTTTTCTCACCGGTGGTTTGGAATATTGCCCCAAAACTTTCGATTTAGTGTTGTGGTGTTAAAATCTATCAGAAAAAAGTGTTTGCTAACGTGACGCCAAAAAGTAACCAAAACGGTCCTTAGCCGACTGACTAGTGCGTGTGTCTGTCTGTGTGTGTGCGTGTGTGTGTGTGTGCGTGTGTGTGTGTTTGTGTGTGTTTGTGTGTGTGTGTGCGTGTGTGTGTGTAGAGCGATTCAGACTAAACTAATGGACCGATCTTTATGAAATTTGACGTGAGAGTTCCTGGGAATGATATTCCCGGATGTTTTTTTTTTCATTTTTTCAATAAATACCTTTGATGACGTCATATCCGGCTTTTTGTAAAAGTTGAGGCGGCACTGTCACACCCTCATTACATTTAGTCAAGTTTTGACTAAATGTTTTAACATAGAGGGGGAATCGAGACGAGGGTCGTGGTGTGTGTGTGTGTGTGTGTGTGTGTGTCTGTCTGTCTGTCTGTCTGTCTGTCTGTGCGTGTGTGTGTGTAGAGCGATTCAAACTAAACTACTGGGCCGATCTTTATGAAATTTGACATGAGAGTTCCTGGGAATAATATCCCCGGACCATTTTTTTCATTTTTTCGATAATTACCTTTGATGACGTCATATCCGGCTTTTTGTAAAAGTTGAGGCGGCACTGTCACACCCTCATTTTTCAATTAAATTGATTGAAATTTTGGCAAAGCAATCTTCGACAAAGGCCGGACTTTGGTATTGCATTTCAGCTTGGTGGCTTAACAACTAATGAATGAGGTTGGTCATTAAACATCGGAAACTTGTAATTAAAATTATTTTTTTATTTAACGATCCAAAAACAATTTCATCTTATTCTTCGTCATTTTCTGATTCCAAAAACATTTACATATGTTATATTTGGATTACAAACAAGCTCTGAAAATTAAAAACATGAAAATTATGATTAAAATTAATTTTCCGAAATCGAGTTAAAAACAATTTCATCTTATTCCTTGTCGGTCCCTGATTCCAAAGACATATAGATATGATATGTTTGGATTAAAAACAAACTCAGTAAGCTAAAAAGAATAGACATACAGAAAAGCGTGTTATCCTGCTCAGCACGACCACTACCGCACTATTCTGCATGGCTTGTCGATTTCACTGCCTTTGCCACGAGCGGTGGACTGACGAAACTACGAGGATGCGGTCTTGGTGCAAAAATGTAGTGCGTTCTGTTTCATTCTGTGAGCTCGACAGCTTGACTACAGGGCCGGACTAGGCTAAGAGGAGGGGGAGGTGGGGGGTTGCCAGCGGTGGTCCAGGGGGGCCTTATATTTCTTACTAGATGATTACCCGCTTCGCTGGGTACCGGCTTCGCCGGGAAGAAGTAGAGGAGATAAACGCGCAAAACACTGGAGACCTTCTAAAAATAGTAACGTGCAGTGACCTTCTAAAAATAGTAACGTAGTAACGGGAATATGGATTGACGCCACACGGAGGAAGGGAGATAATCGCGGCTGAAAACACTGGAGAAGATAAGGAAGAGTTACTGGTAGTGGATCCCGACAACAAAAAAACAAAATCGGTTCAGCGCGCACAGCGCTGGGCGCTGAGAGCACGTGTTGAAATATCTCATCGATGAGGTTGTGTCCGAGGTGTAGCTGAATACGGTGTCCAAATTTGAAAAAGATCCACCGAGAACTTTGGCCGTGCATCGCGAACAGACAGACAGACACTATAGTCGTATATACAAGGTATATATAGATATTTGTGGGGGTCATATTCTGAGATAGGAAAATGGTGGCTCCTTGCATGAAACAGCATAAAATAAACAATAATAAAAAATGTTTTAAATAAGTGAGGTACATGTTTAGGCTAGGTGGGGGGGGATGCGCAACCCCCATAACCCCCCCCCCCCCCCCCCCGGTTGTCCGGCCCTGGACTAATTGTTGTTATTTCGCCTTACGCGACTTGTTTAGTATTTGTTTGCTCTATCTCGCACTGAAACTGTCTTTTGTTCGCTGAGACGGTCGTTCACAGATGTACCTCGACGTCCAGATCCCTTCGGTATCATCGAGAGCATAATTTTGTTTTCCGGAAAGCCTGACAACGTTATTATCGTTATCCTTATTGTCAGGTTTGCCTGGCTCCCAGAAGGATTGGGTGATCGACATGTTGACCGGTTGTCCGGTCTCCCACACGTAGTCCGGACCTGTAGCGGGGAACGTTGTGTTCCATCGGTCAGCTGGGCGACTGGCTCCGATGTGAAAGTTTCTCATCGATCCGGCTGTTGTGGCAAAAGACAAGAATATTTATTACACACACGCCCGCACTTCCGCACACAGACACACACGCACGCGTGCACGCACCACGCACGCACGCACGCACATTATACACACACGCGCGCGCGCGCCCGCTCTCACGCACACACGCACGCACACACATGCTCGCACACACACACACACGCGCACGCATACACACACACGCGCACGCACACACACACACACACACACACTTCTTAGAAATCACACACACACACACACACACACACACACACACACGCGCCCAAATACGCACACATACGCTTTTCATTCAAATCACATAACAGTCTGTCGGAATAAGGATACCCCAATTTACATCTGACTTAGTGTTCGACTTTCCAAAGTAAACATCAACAATTAATACGTTCAAAATCGTAAAAATCACTTGTCGAAAAATTATTTATAAACTTAGTACAGATCCCTCCCCTTGGCTATGCAATATATTAATAATGTAAATTAGAGCCTTGCCTATGCCATGGTCAAAACGTGTTAATCAAATTCTTGTCAGTCTTGCTCTACTCACGCCAAGCCAAGTTGAGAAATCCCACAATGAACTGTGCTTTTTCCACTGGCTCCAGCACCACCAGCATCTCGCCCTTGTCCTTGCAGCCGTCACGTGCCGTCAGCCACGTCACAAGGGGCTTTGACGTCACTCTGTAGCACGTGCTAGTGACGACATCCATGACGTAGGTCTTCGCCGGTAAGCACGATCCTGTATTTTAATTTGTAGATTCTCGAATCATAACCAAACGAGGAAATACAATGGAAACATGAAATTACACGTGGAAGAAAGTGTTCGAAACAAACGCATGACCGATTGAAGCGGAGTGCTCAAGAACAAGATCAAATAACTATTTTTCTTTAACCTGATAAATCGTGGTGAACGCTCATGGGGAAAATCAAGCAGTCACATGATATATGGCCAACAGTCTACGGAAACCAAGAGGGAAACAATAGCTCACAGGCATTCATTTACAGGGCAGGGTGGAAAAAAAGGCGTAGCCTTTAACATTTATCTTTGTCGAATAAATTAGTTCCGTCATCATCCTCATCATCCTCATAATCATCATCATCATCATCATCATCATCATCATCATCATCATCATCGATCCATCATCCTCTTCCTCCTCCTCCTCCTCATAATCATCATCATCAGCATTACCATCTCTAAAGATAGACTTTGCCTTAAACAAACATCGTTACCTGACGTCACGCGAAAGTACCGCCAACCGGATGACGTCACTTTGTCAGAGCTTTGAGTAGGAAGGTACACCATCCATTGAGGTACACAATGCCCGCTGACGTCATTGAAGAAGAAAGAGTTGCACCGTCCGTCGGATTTGCATACCCTTGCACACTGCATATCTGACGTCACGGTCTGTAAAGACGTCATATTCATCGACTGCATGTGGGTAGGAAGCAAGTCGTCATACTCCGCATCATGAAAGTAGTGACGTTCATTGCTGTTGAAAGGAACATTCCCTGTGTATTATATTTTGCTCTTCTCCATTGAAAAAGCAACAGAAAACTTGGTGAATATGTATGGGGCGATTTATATAGCGCTTGACGTTCTCTAAGCGCTTTACATATTAATTTCTGCCGTGTGAGATGGAATTTTTTACTTAATATATCACGCATTCACATCGGCCAGTAAATCTTTAAGTCAATTAAGGGGAATATTTACTTTTCACGGCCTATTATTCCAAGTCACACGGGTATTTGGTGGACATTTGTATCTATGCCTATACAATTTTGCCAGGAAAGACCCTTTTGTCAATCGTGGGATCTTTAACGTGCACAACCCAATGTGGTGTACACGATATTATAAACTTGAACAAGTACAGAGGAAAGAATGTGTTCGCGTTGTATTGTAATTGTCGAAGAGCATTATATTTATGTGTTTGGGGGTAGAGTTGATGCAAGAAGGACACGTTATCGTGCACACTGTTCTTCACTTTTCTTTCACGTATTTCTTTTCATTACAGTTCATAAAGAAGGAAGACTTGTAGAAAAAAAGAAGACTTTGCATTGGATAGTGTAGGATGCCAATTAAAGAAAAGTGTGACAGTACTGACGTACTATTCTTTGGACGTTGTCTTGTTTCTGCCCCCACCACCACAACCACCACCATTTACTGTTTAAGCATAGTTACCATGATATAATACTGGTAACAAGAAATGATCAAATAACAAGTCGCGTAAGGCAAAAATACAACATTTAGTCAAGCTGTCGAACTCACAGAATGAAACTGAACGCAATGCAATTTTTCAGCAAGACCGTATACAGGGGCGGATCAGTTGCTTTGTAAGGGGGGGGGGGTGCACTTTGAATCGAAAGTGAATGTGATGGGCGCGAAGCGCCCGAATTTGCTAGGGGGGTCCGGGGGCATCCCCCCCCCCCGGAAAATTGTTTTGCCCAAAGAAGCAAAATGGTGCCATCTGGTGCCATTTGAACTTAGAAATGGTCATAGAATCACCTTTCCAAATTTTTTAAATTTTTTTGTGTGTGCTGGAGGGGGGGTGCACCTGCACCCTGTGCACCCCCCCTCGTCCGCCCCTGGTATACTCGTAGCATCGTCAGTCCACCGCTCATGGCAAAGGCAGTGAAATTGACAAGAAGAGCGGGGTAGTAGTTGCGCTGAGAAGGATACAGTAGCACGCTTTTCTGTACCTCTCTTCGTTTTAACTTTCTGAGCGGGTTTTTAATCCAAACACATCATATCTACATGAAAGTGTTTTTAAATTGATTTCGAAAATTTTATTTTGATCATAATTTTTATATTTTTAATTTTTAGAGCTTGTTTTTAATCCAAATAATTATAACATATTTATATGTTTTTGGAATCAGAAAATTATGAAGAATAAGATGAACGTAAATTGGGATCGTTTTATGAAAAACATATTTTTATTACAATTTTCAGATTTTTAATGACCAAAGTCATTAATTAATTTTTAAGCCACCAAGCTGAAATGCAATACCGAAGTCCGGCCTTCGTCGAAGATTGCTTGGCCAAAATTTCAATTAATTTGATTGAAAATTGAGGGTGTGACAGTGCCGCCTCAACTTGTACAAAATGCCGGATATGACGTCATCAAAGGTATTTATCGAAATTTTTTTTTAAAAAGTCCAAGGATATCATTTCCAGGAACTCTCATGTTAAATTGCATAAAGATCGGTCCAGTAGTTTGGTCTGAATTGCTCTACACACACACACACACACGCACAGACACAGACACACACATACACCACGACCCTCGTCTCGATTCCCCCTCTATGAGGGCCCCAAAGGGTTTAAAATCGTGATCGTGATAGGCGTTTTTTGACCTTTCTGTGACCGTGATTGCCGAAATTTCCATTTCTGTGATCGTAATGGGACTTTGCCCGTGATCCGTGATGACACAATAATCAAGTCTCGTGATCGTGATGGGCATTATTGCAAAGCATTTTATTTTCAACGTACATTTTTCACAGCTGTATCACTCTATGATCCTCTATTCGTCAAGGAGCCAATCCCGATTGAAGGGAAGCAACAACACATTCGGAAATATGATTTTGACAGCGATTGCTTCCCTTTAAGAAAACCAATCACACACAAAAAAAATCCAATCAGAAGGCAAATTGCAAAAGTCTGCCAAACTTCATCCAATGGAAGGGCTTCGTGCAAAAGTGTTGAGTGCATTCAGTCAAATTCGAATTCGAAGATCAAAAATGGCGTGCAGCGGTACTGTCATCGAACTTCTGTTATACTTTGTGGATTCAAGCCAGACCAAAGCAGGCGGCGAGAATGCCTTCCTTGGTGGAAAGGTCAGGCTACGGGTCGGTCTTTCCGAAGACGAAATATCAAGGTATGTTGATCTATGTTGCTCTATGACTGTTCTGAATGTAGGCAAAGATCTTGAAATTTGTTCAAGATCTTTGAGTTTGAGTGAGATCATTGACATTGTCGACATTGCCACGTCCGGCTGTCACTCGCTCAGTGTGACCTCGACTGGCTCGAGATCGAGTCTGCGTGTAGCCAAAACCGAAACTAGAAATGTGTTTTTCATCCCAGCAACGTGGACACGCTTGGCATAATTATATTCTAATTCTAGTAATTGTCGCTTCTTTGCATTAAGCTTGGATTTATTTTAGCGCCTGTAAACCTTAATATCAACAATGGGTTAAATTCAGAAACAATGGCGGGGAGACGTGCCAGTTTGGGTCACTTGATCCTCATGAGTCATGTCAAAGACGATCAAAGTCATGTTCGTTGGGGATTTTGTCAGGCATGCTACTTTTGCGGTAATTGCCGAAAATCGAATAAAGCCGTTTTCAAAATCCGGTAAAGTCAAATTTATTCCGGTGAAGTTGAAAAATTTCCGCAAAAACGATCTGTGTGAATATCGCGCAACGCGACCGGGCGCCGGTCTCAATGAAGCCAGCGCACAGTAGTGTTGTTTTCACCAGTTTGGAGGTGTGTTGAATGGTGGTGGGGGGAGGCTAAAATGGGATTTTTAACAAGATCACAACACTATTACAGCCCTGAAAATGATGCCCAGAATGCACAGATTTTAACCGTTTTTTGAAAAAAAATCCGGGGGGGCATGCCCCCGGACCCCCCTAGTTGGCTCGCCTGCTTCGCAGGCTCAGGCTTGTGGCTTCGCCACTGGCACTGCGCGCTTCTTTCAGGTAAAACCATTTTTGGCCTGTAGCATTCCTGTTTGTGTTTCAAGGCCATGAAACCAGGCGATGGTGTACCTCAAATTGAATGGCAAAGTTGAAAATAAAGAACCCATCACACATGCATGTACTTTAATTTCAATCCACGCAATAGTTTTTGAGAAAATGGGTTTACAAGATTTAGCTCTGGAAATGTGAAATTGTGCAAGTATATATTCATCTTTGTGAGTCAGGGTGTGGGAGTTGAATGTGTATGAGTGGAGAGAGAGAGAGAGAGAGAGAGAGAGAGAGAGAGAGAGAGAGAGAGAGAGAGAGAGAGAGAGAGAGAGAGAGAGAGAGACTCAGAGAGAGAGAGAGAGAGAAAACAATGAAAACAACATTCTTGTTACTGATTACAAATCATGATATGTATTTCTATGTGTGTATGAAAGAGAATTAAAAAAATAATAACAAAAAAGTGCAACAGTTCTCACTTTGTGTTGAATAAACAATAGATCCAGAGGAGCGAATTACTGTGTGGTTGTGTTTGCTTTGACACGTGCTTTCTGTACATGCAACTTTTACCGTGACCGTGATTTGCCACTGGTGTTCGTGATCGTGAAAACAAAAATCAAGGTAACTGTGATCGTGAAAGCTAAAATTTCCCTTCCCGTGATCGTGATGATACCCCCCCCCCCCTTTGGGGCCCTCCTCTATGTTAAAGCATTTAGTCAAAACTTGACTAAATGTAAAAAGATAAACAAGTCGCGTGAAGCGATATAAAAACATTTAGTCAAGATCAACAACACAAACCAATCATCGCCGAGACTACATTCAGATACTCTCGGCTATATTAAACCCTACCGAAGACCGAGACGGGTCACGCTCGCCGGCGCGAAGCACGCGTCCATAGTAGGCTACTTACTGTCAAACCTATTTTATTTCCTTCTGAGCACATTGTTAGAGTAAACATGACATATCTATATATTTTTGAATTCAGAAGAAGACGAGGAATACAATGCAATCAATCTTAAATCTGTTTGCGACACATTGGTTTTAATGACAACTTTAATGAGCAAACTCATTAAGTTAATTTTTAAGCCTCCAAGCTGAAATGCAATACCAAAGTCCGGGCTTCGTCGAAGATTACTTGATCAAAGTTTCAACCGATTTGGTTAAAAAAAAAAGAGCGTGACAGTGCTGCCTCAACTTTCCCCAAAAGCCGGATATGACGTCATCAAAGACATTTATTTAAAAAAAAAAATGTGTGGGGATATTATACTCGAGAACTCTCATGTAAAGTGTCATGAAGATCGGTCCAGTAGTTTTCTCGGAATCACTTTATACATACACACACACACACACACATACACCACTACCCTCATCTCGATTCCCCCTCTATGTTAAAACATTTAGTCAAAACTTGACTAAATGTAAAAACACCACATAACACCACCACCACCACCACCAACACCACCACTACAACAACAACAACAACAAATACAACAACAACAACAACAACAATACTTTCAAAAATACTTACCAAGATACGGCGCTGATCTTCCTTGCAAGGCAAACAATCACCAGCTTCAAAATAACATTCATACTGAACAAGATAAGTAGGCGTGATGTCCAGTCCTCGTGATCACGCCTCCGCTTCCTCCTCTCTCTCTCGCTCTCTAAACTCTGTGACCGACAACTCGGGTTTTTTCCCCAATCATCTCCGATCCACAACACGAAGAGTCTGGAACACTTAAAGGTGGAGTCCTGTTCGTGTAACACTGTCTGCAGCCAGCTGTCTACATCCCCCCCCCCCCCCCCCCTCTGCATTTTTATTTTTTATTTTCATACAAAGCCGGGTTTTCCCGTGTAACATGCCCCTAATGGCTTTGCCGTGAGGGCGTAAAACTTACATTTTCTCTCTCTCTCGTGTAACACTTTCTACCCCACCTATGTTGACCAAGTTTATTTTAGCCGAGACCAGCTGTGCTGCAGCAGGTCACTCAGAATTGTAGTAACTGTGTAGAAACTGTGTATCAACACGCTGGAATGCAGGCGTTAGATCGACGTTACAGGAAGCGACTGAAGCTAACAGTCTGAGCGGATATATCCGTACCTGGTCAGATAGAGCCATATTAGTGGGTACGGATATATCCGTACCTGGGAGACAATGAGTTAAGCCATCGTGTTCTTCACCACATATCTTTTCGTGTAGCGGTCAGAATCTGTGTAATAAAACTCTACCCTTGCACTATTGACCATTATGCTTCTTTTTTCTAAATACATTTTTATTTTTTTTAATTTTTTATATTTAGTCAAGTTTTGACTAAATATTTTAACATCGAGGGGGAATCGAAACGAGGGTCGTGGTGTATGTGCGTGCGTGTGTGCGTGCGTGCGTGTGTGTGTGTGTGTGTGTGTGTGTGTGTGTGTGTGTGTGTGTGTGTGTGTAGAGCGATTCAGACTAAACTACTGGACCGATCTTTATGAAATTTGACATGAGAGTTCCTGGGTATGAAATCCCCGAACGTTTTTTTCATTTTTTTGATAAATGTCTTTGATGACGTCATATCCGGCTTTTCGTGAAAGTTGAGGCGGCACTGTCACGCCCTCATTTTTCAACCAAATTGGTTCAAATTTTGGTCAAGTAATCTTCGACGAAGCCCGGGGTTCGGTATTGCATTTCAGCTTGGTGGCTTAAAAATTAATTAATGACTTTGGTCATTAAAAATCGGAAAATTGTAAAAAAAAATAAAAATTTATAAAACGATCCAAATTTACGTTTATCTTATTCTCCGTCATTTGCTGATTCCAAAAACATATAAATATGTTATATTCGGATTAAAAACAAGCTCTGAAAATTAAATATATAAAAATTATTATCAAAATTAAATTGTCCAAATCAATTTAAAAACACTTTCATCTTATTCCTTGTCGGTTCCTGATTCCAAAAACATATAGATATGATATGTTTGGATTAAAAACACGCTCAGAAAGTTAAAACAAAGAGAGGTACAGAAAAGCGTGCTATCCTTCTTAGCGCAACTACTACCCCGCTCTTCTTGTCAATTTCACTGCCTTTGCCATGAGCGGTGGCCTGACGATGCTACGAGTAAAATGGCATTGCGTTCAGTTTCATTCTGTGAGTTCGACAGCTACTTGACTAAATATTGTATTTTCGCCTTACGCGACTTGTTTATTCTTGCGCGAAATAGCCTAAATGAAGATGCGGGAATAAATTTGAAATAGTAACTTAATGCTATACTCATGACACACGATAACACCTTCACTGGGACGCATGCGAAATACCAGGAGCCCGGCTTTGACGAGGGTGGCCCCAAACATGTTTTCGAAAAGCATTAATCTGTGTCAGCATTTTCTTTTCTTCGATAATTTGCGTCACAGTGTCATTTCCATCCCTAATTCTGCGTCAAATCATAATTTTCATCGATAGTTCTGCGTCAAACCGTAATTTTCATCGATTATTCCGTTTCAAAGGGTTGCGTGCTTTTCAAACGATTGATGGCGGGACATCATAAAAGAAAATTGTGATTTCGAAACTTCTTACAAACCAGCACATCGATAATCTATATATATATACGACTTGTGTCTGTGTGTCTGCCTGTCTGTGTGTCTGTGTGTGTGTGTGTTCGCGATGCACGGCCAAAGTTCTCGATGGATCTGCTTCAAATTTGGTGGGCATATTCAGGTAGATGAGAATTTTCAACACGACGTGCTCTCAGCGCGCAGCGCTGAACCGATTTTGGTTTTTCTGTTCATCTTCCCAGATCCATTCCCAGTAACTCTTCCTTATCTTCTCCAGTGTGTTGCGTTTATCTCCCTTCCTTCGTGTGGCGTCAATCCATATTCCCGTTACTATTTTTAGAAGGTCACTGCACTGTCCAGTACGCGGCTTTCCTTGCATGTACCCGTAAGTTGTCCTCACTGTAAAAGTGCAAAGGTCGAATCTATTTATCGAAAAATACACTGTCATCTATCTATATATATATAAATATAGATAGATATATACGGATTCTCTGTGTGTGTGTGTGTGTGTGTGTGTGTGTGTGTGTGTGTGTGTGTGTGTGTGTGTGTGTGTGTGTATGTGTGTGTGTGTGTGTGTGTGTGTATGTGTGTGTGTGTGTGTGGAGGCAACACCTGTGGATTTTAGAGTTCTGTTTGTGATGAGGTCTGGCGGCTTTTGTCTCTCTGTATGTTCTGGCCTTCCTTTGAGAAGCCATAACAGTTAATATAGGGCTTAGAAATAAGCTCTAAAATACTCAATCCCGTTTGAGTGGACTTCGCCTTCAAAGGTGATTGTGGTGTTTCGACACGCGGTTACATTTGGCGTCGTCGACAGGGATGGGACTGAATCATTTTCGTGCTGTTCCCATTCCACCAACCTGGGAGGGACCTAAGCTTGGCGGGTCCATGGTTCGGAACTTTGAGGACAAAGTTCATTCAAAGGGGGTCGAGTGTGACAGGGAAACTACCGTCGCCCTTCACAGCAGACTCTGCAGAGTTGTTCGCCTTAGAAATTGTGAGCTATTTATAGCTAGCTCGCCAGGCAACACCTGTGGATTGTAGACTTCTGTTTGTGATGGGGTCTGGCGGCTTTTGTCTCTCTGTATGTTCTTGCCTTCCTTTGAGTGGGCACAAACTGGTGGATAAAAATGTTCAACACGTGCTCTAAGACGGCGAACCGCCACGCTGTCTGTCTCTGTCTCGCGGTATTCCCCTAGTATTCAATAAAGGCACACTTCTTTACGTGAAAGCTCTCCATCTCAGATCTGACCAAGCTTTTACACTGGATAAGACCATCACTTCTTCTTCTTCTTCTTCTTCTTCTTCTTCTTCTTCTTCTTCTTCTTCTTCTTCTTCTTCTTCTTCTTCTTCTTCTTCTTCTTCTTCTTCTTCTTCTTCTTCTTCTTCTTCTTCTTCTTCTTCTTCTTCTTCTTCTTCTTCTTCTTCTTCTTCTTCTTCTTCTTCTTCTTCTTCTTCTTCTTCTTCTTCTTCTTCTTCTTCTTCTTCTTCTTCTTCTTCTTCTTCTTCTTCTTCTTCTTCTTCTTCTTCTTCTTCTTCTTCTTCTTCTTCTTCTTCTTCTTCTTCTTCTTCTTCTTCTTCTTCTTCTTCTTCTTCTTCTTCTTCTTCTTCTTCTTCTTCTTCTTCTTCTTCTTCTTCTTCTTCTTCTTCTTCTTCTTCTTCTTCTTCTTCTTCTTCTTCTTCTTCTTCTTCTTCTTCTTCTTCTTCTTCTTCTTCTTCTTCTTCTTCTTCTTCTTCTTCTTCTTCTTCTTCTTCTTCTTCTTCTTCTTCTTCTTCTTCTTCTTCTTCTTCTTCTTCTTCTTCTTCTTCTTCTTCTTCTTCTTCTTCTTCTTCTTCTTCTTCTTCTTCTT